>NC_056750.1:228115033-228282533 GCF_019279795.1 Protopterus annectens
TGGGTGACATGATTGTCCCCCACACATAAGGATGCCTGGTTGGCCTCCAGCAGCAACAATATGGAGAAGGACACATGCAGACAACACTGTGCTGCACTCAAACACATTCCAATGAATGACTGAAAAAACCACAAACACATAGCAAAGAGGTTCCCATCCCATTTTACAATATAACCCTGACAGTGCCAACAAATAGAACACCACACCACCACAACCAAATGTTGTGTGTGTCTGTGCCACTGAATAGGGTGCACATGTGGAGGTAATTCCAAACCCCACAGATAAAAAACCCTGCAATAAACCACACATTTAAGAGCAAACCCCCCATGAGACTGCAACATACCCCTGCTGAATGTTGTCAATGGTAATATGCCATATGAGTACCCTGTGAAATTTGGTACACAGCATACCATCACCCACAGGCACAAGGGGGGGAGAGAAAGACGCTGCGAGCCCACAAATAGAAAGTATTGATTGAATTTTTGGGAGAGGAGGGGGGGCCCCCAGGGTGGCCCAGCGCTGTGCCCAGGTAAGGTAATATCCTTAAGGTTTTTACATAGACTTCATATGTGTTTTGCCCCTGTCAAGTTATGAGATGAACGGGGAAACCATCGGGCCCATTCATGGTGTATTCTTGTTGGGGCTCTATGGACATCTGTGTGAAGGTTAAGGGTCTGGGTAACTAGGGTTTTATTTTGGGGGACGGGGTGACAGGGAAATGCCCAATGTTGTTTTTAGTAAATTGTTTTTTAAAATATATAAATTTAATTGCAAAAAACGAAAAAGGTTGGTTATTGTGGGCCCCCTTTTTTCCCTTCAAATTGCCCAAAAGGTTGGGGGGAAAATGACCTTTACCAGTGCTCTCAACATGCCCCCCTTTTAAAATCTCGCTTATATTCCACCCTTTTAATAAATTGCTAGGGTTCCCCCAGACAATTTTTTTAATTTTTCATATGGGGATTCATATCCATATTTTGGAGAGGAGAAAGAATTTGGTAGGGGCACATTGTGGGTTGTTTCCCACGGCCCGTGGGCTAAAAGGAACCATTCACTGTTACAAAGTTAAATTTTACTTAATGATTGCACTTGCTGTGCGGGGGGGAGGTGGGATATGTATATCCAGGGAAACATTTGGTCCCCCACAGTAGTTGATGATGGCCATACAGTACCTGTACCCCCAATAGGATGCTTTGACCTAATCGGGCGATTGGGGGGAGTATGTATGGATCCCCGTTACTGTTGGGCACTATACCTGGCCATTACATTGATCCACCAATGACAGACAACACATAGTAAAATCAAACTAAAGTGCTGTGTGTTTGTGCCAAATTTGTGAAAATTTTTGTGAAAAGGTTTTTTTTTTTCCGGGTAACCCCACCCCCTCCCACAGTGAGGATGAAGATCCCAAAGGGGGTCATTACAATACTCTTTTGCCCAGAGAATAGCAAGGGGGGGTCACTGGGGAAACCTTGTCCGCGGGTAAATAAACATGCAAATGGCATAGAGCAGGCGACACATGCATATTTAATAGACATGCCCCAGGTGTAGATATCCCCCAGGTCCCACGGGGGTGGGGGCTAACACCCCCCCATACCGATGGAGGGACTACTCTAGTGTGTGGCTCCGCCCCGAACAACAACAGCAGCGCATGTTATGTGGAGGCGGGCCCACGAACAGACAGTAAGGGCGGTAATATGCCTATTAAGGACGGTGACACGGGATTAACTTTTGATGTGCCCTTTGGGTTTTGTAGTGAAATATTTTTGGGGTGTATACCTCAAAAGCTCGACCGTGAAAGGCGCTTTGTACTACTGCCCTTATCATATCAGTAAAATGGCACATTTGTGCCCACTGCTTAGTTTTTTCTGTCTGCGGGACCCTCTTTAAAAACCAATCAGCCTTTTGCTGGGGTTGAAACAATTCCTGTAAAGTGTTGTATAATAGTACCTTTTGGCTCTTTGTAGGCAGCATGTGGTGTTCTGTGCGTGGTTGATACCATACTGAGTACTGTTCAATGTGTAAAACTTTTGGCTTTGTGGGGGTTGAGTGGATTGTACCGGCATGTGTGCATGTGATGTGTGCATGTTGCAGTGTGCACCTGTGATGTGTGGCTGTGTGTGATGTGTATGGGGCCCTGGCAGGTCTGTTGCAGTTGTGGTGACATTGAAACTGGTTTCCTGTTTCCCCCAAGGCGTTGCTCTTGGGTATTGCAAACCCAGTCGGGTGCTGGGTATGAATGTGACATTGTGTAATCACAAGGTACCGGGGTCCCATTTCACCCAATTTGAAGTACACAGCTGTCCCCCATCAACCTTTCCGAAAACACCAGTCCCAGGTGAGGCGAAACGTGGGATTGCCGGGTAATGTGGATCTTGGCAATGCTAAAAACCCATGGGCAGGGCCCAGGTGGTACCACACAACAGTGCCAGGGGTGTTGGCTACCCCCCCTTCGGGGACGAGGTTTTACCCTAGTATTTTTGGCTGTCAGCAGGCACAGCACTTTGGGAACGGACCCAGCAGGGCAGGAGCTGCAGATTGCAAGATGCCCCGGGTATGGTGACATTGGGTGCCATCCTGATTTAAAGCGTCAAAACAGCTTTGGGGACATATTAACCCTTTACACTACATGTCCTAGCCAGGCTGGTGGGTTGCGTCTGGCGTATGCCACAAACAGTGGAGTGGCGGCAAAACAGGGGCCCCCTGTCCCAGAGGCCCCCAATCTGGGTTGTCGCATCAGCCCCCCCCCCAGGAACCCGGGGCGTGGCTTGGCCCGCAGGGATCTGTGTCCAGTAAAGGGCACCTGTTCTGTGCAGTGTCTGGGTTGGTACGGATGGTCCGTGCCCCCCTGAAGGACAGGTACCTGTCCGGGCCTTACGGGTCTTTGTGGTGTCCACAAAACCGATAGGCCCTGGGTGGAACTTGTGATCCAACACACATGAAAATTGACAACCCCAGGGCACCCAGCCCATATCCTTGCCCCACCTTTACCTGTCCCTAAAACACATACACATACAGTAATTTGGTGGTATGGGTGGCAAGGCATCCAACACACCCTGGCTTTGAAAAACGTCCACCCCGAAATTTGTAAAAAGGGGTACATTCATGGCGATGCCAGGGTGCCACAAGTTTAAATAGTATTGTTGTTAACAGTACTTGGCGAATTAAGTGGGATTCACAGCAGGGGATGCGTAAGGGGTGTGATTTCATGTCCGTTGTCTAACCCAGGTAATCCCATTTTATACCACATGTTGGCTACTGGGGAAATGAGCAACAGAAGGCTCATCGGGCACAGGGGGGGAATAATGAGAAACACAATGTGGCTGTTTGAAATCAGGCCCCAGGACCGCTGCGTGTTTGAGGGTTGTTGTGTCAGTCACAAAACTGGTACGGGACCACGGGCCCCCTAGCCTGCATGCAACCATACCATGCTGGCCCCCCAAACACTAACTAACTGAAAGGAGGGGGTCCCCATATATGCGGGGTTTGGGTGGCACCGGTATCATCCACTAATTGGGAACCCACTGGTGAAGGCCACTGTTTTTTACATTGATTACTGCGGTTACACATTTTCTATCCAGTTATTGCACATCCTGACAGTACATGTAATGTCTCCATACACTTGTGTGCACTGGAGACTGGACCCCATCTGACCAGTGTATTTCCATGTACATGCATAGCGCATGGTTTGCAGTGTTACCCATGGAACTGGTAACAGCTTGTTTGTTGTACAATGGACTACATGGAGCCCCGTTCACTGTATCTTTGTTTGCATGCATGTTTTGTTTCTGCAATTACCCTGGAATAATCAACACACCTGCAAATGCTGCTGCCTGAGCTTGTGGACTCCTAGTGCCATCTGCATAGCCTACTCATTTGTATGGCCATGTCCCACTCTGGACAGGTTGCCACTGTTTGACCTGTTCACATGTACATTGCCTGTGACACAGTGCATATGACCTGCCTGGTATGTGTCCACGGAGTAGTCAGATATGCTACTGCTGGGTAGAAGTCACAGGTGCACTACACCTTCACACATTCATCTCCTGCTGAACCCTACCTTGCTTTGCTAGGGGACAGCCCAAACCTGTCACCCCTGGCCTATCAGATATTGGCAAAGCCTCTGCTACCCCATAGTGCCTAAGTGTTAGCCCTACATGACAAACCCACCTCTCATAGGTATCACAAGGATAAGACACTGTGGAGCAATGCTACCCAACGCCAGATGCTGTCTACATCTCCAGATGCATGCACCCAAAACACTCCTTGGCATGGGAAAACATCGATATCTCTGCAGTAACTGGATGCCCTGTCTAGCTACTGAGAGCACTACCCAGGACTACCGGGTGTAACACGGTTGATTCCTTTGTTACAGTCACCAAGGCTACTAGGGAAGGTGTGGTTCACAGCTCACCTGACCTTGCAAATGCCTTGCAACAATACCCCACTTGGGCATTCTAGGGAAGCTCAGCAGCTTAAATATAAGCCCCTATGTCACTAGATGGATTCTCTGCACAGTGGCTCAAGAACAGACCCACATGGTTGGGCATTGCTGCTTTCAAGCAGCCCCCATAATGGTTACAGGTTGTGTCCCAGAAGGCTCAGTCCTGGGACCCTCTTGTTTGGTACATATTTATTGAGGTACAGGCCAACACGATGAACCAGGCTGTCCAAATATGCAGATAACTGCAAACTGGACACCACAATCGACTCCCCAGCTCACACAAGCATCTTCCAATTGGGTATCATAGCAACAGACAACTTGAAGCAGAGCTAAGGTCTGCCTGCTGAACAGTGTAGAAGGGGAATGTGCATCCTGTAGTCTGTTCACCTAGTTGCCAGTGGGACATTGTCCTCACACACACTAACCGCCTCTTGAATAAAAACACACACTTGCCAATTGCAGGATTCAAACCTCTATCTGACTGTTATGACACATGAGACAGGCGATTAGCAGAGAACGCTATTTGTATTACTGGGGTTTTCTTTCTCCCAGCACTTATAGAGTGCTGACATCATCAGTGTTTAGAAAAAGGGATGGGCATCCTGTAGTCTGTTCACCTAGTTTCCAAAAGGGACATTTCACACACTAACCCTCAGACAAACACACACACTTGTCATTCACAGGATTCAAAACCCCTACCTAACTATGTTATGACACTTGAGACGGACGGATTAGCAAAGCACGCTTATTCGCATTACTGGGAGTTTCCTTTTCTCCTGCTGTACTTATAGGGTGCTGACATCATCAGTGTTTAGAAAAGGATGGGCATCCTGGCAGTCTGTTCACCTAGTTTCCAAAAGGGGACATTTCCCTCACACACTAACCCCCCTCAGATAAACACACACACACTTGCCATTCATACAGGGATTAAAACCCCCTACCTAACTATGTTATGACACTTGGAGACAGACGTGACATTAGCTGGTGGCACCGCATTGGCATTACTGGGAGGTTTCTTTTCTCTCTGCTGTACTCTATAGGGTGCTGACATCATCAGTGTTTAGAAAGGGGGATGGGTATCCTGTAGTCTGTTCACCTAGTTTCCAAAAGGGACATTTCCCACACACAGTAACCCCCAGACAAAACACACTTTACACTTTGCCATTCACAGGATTCAAACCCCTACCTAACTATGTTGCAGGACACTTGAGACAGACGTGCCTTAGCATTAACAGAAGTAGCTATTCATGACACTGGGAGGTTTCTTTTCTCCCTGCTGTACTTATAGGGTGCTGACATCATCAGTGTTTAGAAAGGGGGCTGGGCAATCCTGTAGTCTGTTCACCTAGTTTCCAAAAGGGACATTTTCCCTCACACACACTAACCCCCCTCAGACAAACACACACACACTTGCCATTCACAGGATTCAAACCCCTACCTAACTATGTTATGACACTTGAGACAGGCGCATTAGCAGAGCGCACTCACTGCATTACTGGGAGGTTTTGTTTCTCCTGCTGTACTTATAGGGTTGCTGACATCATCAGTGTTTAGAAAGGGATGATGGCATCCTGTAGTCTGTTCACCTAGTTTCCAAAGGGACATTTCCTCCACACACTAACCCCTGTGACAAACACACACACACTTGCCATTCACAGGATTCAAAACCCCTACCTAACTATGGTTAAGCTGAAGCACTTGAGACAGGCGCATTAGCAGAGCTGGCGCTATTCGCATTACTAGGAGGTTCTTTCTCCTGCTGTACTTATAGGGTGCTGGGACATCATCAGTGTGTTTAGAAAGGGAATGTGCATCCTGTAGTGTCTTTTTTCCTATTTTGCCAAAAGGGGCATGTCCCCTCACACAGACTTACACACACAATTCAACCCTCACACACACACACACACACACTGAGCACCTTGCAGGACTTGGAACCCCTACCTAACTATGTAATGACACTTGAGACAGACACATTAGCAGAGCTGCTTCTTTTGGATTACTGGGATGTTTCATTTCTCCTGTGTACTTATGGCTGTTGACATCATCTGTGTTTGGGAAGGGGAATGTGCATCCCGTGGGGAGGCAAACAATTAAGTACACTATGGCTACTAGCTGTCATTCCCCTAGGGCAAACAGCCTAGTAAGTTGACCTCTACACTACATTATGTTTAATTGTCAAATGCACATTCTTTGTTTGCTGATAGACTGTATGTGCTATATCTTTACTGCCATAGCATTCCCTGGTATGCTATGTACAACATCTTGCATCTGCATCTGTATGAAACTGTTTGCATATGGGGAGGGATCCACTATATCACGTATCACGCGTCTCTGTAGTGATTTAACTGTGTGCACTGGGCAGACTGCTGCTAATGTGGTTGGTTCCCTGGCATAACACATAGCATGTACGCCCAGATATGTAAAATGTCCAACTGCTAAACCAAGATATGGACTAAGTGTGTGAGCATGCCCAGTTCAGCCTCCCATGGCATGTTGTCAAGGTGTGTGTGAGCATGCCCAGTGTGATTATTCCATGCTGTTGGACTCCTGCAGCCCACCACATTTGTGGATGTGTGTGGACTTCGCAAACTAAGTGTGTGAGCATGCCCAGTTCAGTCTTCCCATGGCATGTTGTCAAAGTGTGTGAGCATGCCCAGTGTGGCATTCCATATGTTGGACTCTTGCAGGCCACCACATTTGTGGATGTGTGTGTGTGAACTTCTACAAACTATCACCCGTTTATGGTTTGTGGGTTTGTGTCATGTTGTGTAGTTACTGTACAACTGCTTTGTGTGTGAAATACAACCAGGATTATACTGCTTCTTACTGCAGTGTTTGCATGGGATACTCTGCATACAGTTGTCAACATCCTTTCACACTGACCTAACACTCAGTAGTACTGTGGCAGTGTACTGGTAGTACTTTGACTGTGGTGGACAGTAACTGGGCTGGGCTTTAATTAAGCTATCACTGCTTTACATTTCCTGATATGGTGGGCACAACAGCCCTGGTTGGGGACAGTTGTGTACATCTGACCATGTTGCATTCTGTTCCAGATATGACCCACTTACACCCAGGCTTGTCCAACATTGTTAGTGTATTACACAACATAGGTGTACAATTGCAAACACTAGCGTATGTGCCCTAGTCCAATAATCTAATGCAAGTTGTTGGGGTGTGTTTGTCCTTCCACACACATTGTAATGTAGGGCAGGGGTCAAGCCATGACATATGTCATGGTTAGTATACCCCTAATGCCTCTGTCTACCTGTGACATGACAGTGATAATTCAGGATAAGACCTACCATCTCCGGCCCACCCATCAGACTCCTATTGAGGAAGATTGATTGATAGGTGACTCTATGGGTAGCCCAGCTGCTGAGGGTTCACTCATGTGGGATTGGCTTCTGTGTGGGAGTGGTTTCTGTTATGGATCACACACAGTACAGCTTGTCCTATGTAAGGTCAGTGCTGGGGTTCAGGTCTGTCATGTGCATAGCTCACTGCCATTCAGATTGTACTATGTGCAGCATGTTTATTGGATGCCAGCCCAACACAGGCAACACATGGCATCTGTGTGGCTGGGTTTGATACTCCTGCTGGGGTACTGTTGGGGACATTAAGCAGTTGATGGAGGTGTCTGCTGAGGTACATCATCCCACAGGGCTATTGTAGCTCGATTGTACCACTGATGCAGAGGACTGGGGTAGAGCCACAATGACCTCCCCTTATGTAGATCTGAGCCTGGCCAACTCATGCGAGTAGGTGGGTATATGGTATGGTTCGATTAAACGCTACAGCACATGTTTGTCCAATGTAGGATATCTATCACCCTGTGTCCCCAGGTCTCTCATTACATGTTAACTACATAATGGGTTAACACCTATGTGTTGATTGGTGGGCACTTACTGTATATCCAATGGGGTTGACTATACACGCTTCTGCACTTAGCTTGCTGGACATAGCTATGGCAATCTTCAGTTGTCTGTTTCTATGTGGCCCCTTTGTGGGATGCATGTGTCAGCTGGTGGATCATAATGCGGGTGAGTGGTTTGTAGTCCTCTGCAGACATGCGTTGGGACACAGTCCTTCCATGTTTGCCTGTACCTATAGGGACATATATACCAGACGAGGGAGATACCATGGTGGGGACAAAGCCTTGGGTGGGATGCCAGTTTATATCTGGTTTGTTTGTGACATGACTGAAGCATGTCTGACCATGTCTGTTCTGTCCTTGGTCTGGTTTGCAACCCTCTACTGACATGTGGGTGTATATTTACGCTGGTGAGCCTATCTATACTGAACATGTAGGGTATTGTATAGAAGCCTTTGCAAGGTCCAGATAATATTCACTGTGTGGGAGCAGCATTGCCCCTCATCAATGACCTTAATGACTGTTTCAATTAAGATTAAACATGGTTAGGGGCAGGATCTGCACTTGAGACGGCCACACTGGGTTGGGTCTGGTGTCAGTAGGTCCCCAACATCCTTATGTCTGTGGTACATGCTGATCCTTTCCATAACTGTGCAATCTGGGCTTCTCAGGATTCTGGGGGTAGTAATTGTTCAGTATCCATTCAGGCAACACCTTTGCTGAGAAGGACCACTGTTGTTGTACACTGCTCTTTGGGTATTTTATATTCTGTGGTAATGCTGACATTGAGCAGTAGTGTGGTTTGGCATTCCATCCATCTTTAGACTCCATGTTGCACTATGCCCTGGTCACCATCTCATACCATTGCTGCTTATTGTGTTTTGCTTTGGGAGGTGTTGTCATATTTACTCTCAGCATCTGCAAGTGTCAGGGCCAGCTGTGCAGTCTGCTGGGATAGTTATTCTGCATTCATGTGGGGTGGGGGGGTTTGCACTGCACCTGTCGGGGATGTATGTTGGCAATATGTGTGTGTGTTTGTGGTATTTGTGTGGATTCCAGGCTTGTCTGTGAATTCCAAACATGGCTCCTACCATTAGTTGTGTAAGCCTTGGGATTATCCTTCTCGTGTCCTGTACAATTTGTATCTACATCGGTTCATAGGTTCATACTCAGAGCTATCCACCTGGGCATTTGTTAGCCATAGCCGCAGTGTGTTTGGCTTTTTGAGACCCCTTGCTATGTGGATATTGTGGCCATGTATTATTTGCTTTGCACATGTGCAGCTCTGTCTGGGCATGACACAGTGAAGACCCCCACTGTAACTCTACAATCATCCATCCACTTGGCAAGATTCCTGTTGAACAGTGATGGGTTGGAAGGGCCTCATGCCCTTAACATGGAGTGGGTTTCTTGGTTCAGGGTGTGGGAGCCCTCTGGATTATGTATCTGTCCGACTGCACATCCTTATTTCATTATTTGTTGAGGTTGACATCTCTCACTCTCGCACCTCCAATGGATATGTGTTGTCTGGGGGTGGAGCATGTCCATTACTCCTGTGTTGAGCATGGCCTCCTGGCCAACAGGCATGCAATGCCTCTGTGTGTGGGCAGTCTGTGACTGGAGTCAGCTGGGGTGTCTACAGCCAGGCAGCATATGACATATATGTGTGGCACTGTATCCTCTGGGTGAGTAACCTTTGGCGGTCTTTCTAACTGCTGCAGGTGTCTGGTAAGCAGGCAGATCCCGGCGTGAGGCATTGTACCTGATTATTGCAAGGTGATTGGGATAACGTGATAGGGCACAGTGACCTCTGTTGCTATAGATGTGACCCTCTCCTGGATACATGTGTGTCACATGTAGACAGTCTCCCAACCACATTGCCAATGTGGGTGTCTGGGCATCACAGGTTACTGTTCACTTGTGTCCCTAGGTCCCTTGTTACTCTCCTTCCATACATAATGGTTTACCACCTATGTGGTATTTCGTGGTACCTTGTTTGGTATTTGGTGTGACATTCATACTGTCCAGTGTCTTCATGACGGTTGGGGGTTATTGTAGTGGCAGAGTGCAGTCTGTAGCATGCTACAGACTGCACAGCAGTCTTGCCTCTACAGTTAGTTGCACATGGGTGAACCTCCACTGCCTTGTGCATTGTCAGTTACCTGGACGCATGGGTGTCTGTGCTGCCTATGGATACTCACACTCCCTCCCTTTTATGTGTAGTGTTCCAGGTTTTGGGGGCCATGACACATGAAATACGTGGTATAACCTGGTTGTGCTGGTGTGTGCTGTCAGGAGCCTAGCAGCAGGTTTCTGTCACTGCACAGACATTGATGTTCTCTATTCTAGGGGATGGCCTCGGAGCATGCATATTGGGGTGTACTGCACGCCTGGCATTGTTCAACATTTCCTATGTTTCTCCCACTTATGTTTTCGGGTGGTGGGTCAGCTCATTTCAGCCTTGCCTACAACAGGCTGTATGGAGGTGGCATAGGCCCATCCACTATTCAGACGCCCAGGTAACAGGTGCAGGCCATCCCAAGGGCGGCTGCATGGCGGTTTGTCAAGCATTACATCCCTAGCAGACAGACATTGGATCCCCTTGGTATGACACCAGTAAGTGTGCTACTTGCTATGACTGATCATTCCCTGTTTGTACTGTGGCATTCTTCCTGGTAAGGGTAGGTTGCTGCAAACAGTGGGTGTCATACCGGCCTGGACTACTTAATCGGATAGCCCATCTGTGTCTCTTTACATGTGGTCTAGGACAGTACATCTCAGGTCATTCACACCAGCATGGACTATGACTGCATCATATTTCTATTTGCTTTGGCGTGACCTACATATTTCTGTTATGTGGCATGTTGTGGCGGCCTACAGGCAGCCTTTACTGTACCCTTTCCTCGTTCAGTCTGCTTAACGTAAAGGGACTGGCAGTGTGTCTGACTCATGGAGTCACCCTAGTGCAACTGTATCGACATATGTTGTTTTCTCCTTCTGGCTCAGACTGTTTGGCACACCAGCTTTGTGTGCTATGTGTTGCATGTGCTATGTTTGGAGGCTGTTTCATTGGGTGTCATAGCTTTAGTGGCCTCTGTTGGTGTGCTGTGTGTGTGATTTCGCCTCCGGCCATGTATTTCTGTGTTTATGTGTTTTAGGCTTGCAGTCAAGCGAAGATAGGTCTATGTAGGGTATGTGTTTGTGGTGTGTGTGGTTACCCTTCTCCCCACTGACTTGTTTTGGGTGTACTGAGTTGGGTGAGCTCTGCCTCTGGTTTGGATGGCTGGGTTGCATCTCCACATATATTTGTATTTTGGGTGGAGTTGGTGGTTGTCTGTGTACTTGGGGACAGGTGTAACATTGCCTCAGGATTCACAGATTCCACTTGTTGTGCCTGGCCCGCACTGGATTGCATGTGTAGACATATTATATTGCCATACTACTGATCAGTAATTACGTCAATGTTCATGCTTGCTCTATCATGTAGGAGATTCCTCATTCCCTTGTATGTTTTGGCAAGTGGCTGGTGTCCACCATGCCAGGTTTAGGCACTGTGTCTTGTTTTAATTTGGGACTGCATACTCCAAGCATTCCTGGCGGTGTTCATGGGATGGCTGTCTTACAGGTTCTGAGGTGGCCTATATTTTGCACCTGCACAGGACCTTTCATGGATTCCACATCAGTTTGAGGTGTGCAAATAATGCTTAGCACATGTTTTCCACTGTGATTTCCTCGGACAGGGACTGTGGTCATGATTTGTATATCCAGGTGATTACTATATGGTCTGGTTTTACCAGTGAGCAATACACTTCTCTCTTGACATCCTGCACTCCATGTTAATGATTATCACATCCAGTATGCTTGCCCCTCTTGTGGGGGTGGTGCGTTGTTCATGGCCCTTTTGGTTTGTGGATTCAATGAACTTCTGTCCTACACTGTTGCATGGTATAATGCTCCCAGTCTATGTGTCTGGGTATTTGCAGTCGCACAATATTATGTGGTTTGGGGGACTTGATATATTCATGTCTTCCAACATGGGCCGTATGCAGTTCCTGGTGCTGGGCCAGTACTCTGTATCAGGCTATACACTGGGGGGCAGTTTTAGCCACTGTTACTTGAGCATGGCTTGTCCATGCTGCTTTTTGTGGTGGTACCACCATGGGGGGTGTGGTTATCCTTGACAATTCTTGATGGTCACCCTCCTTTTGTAGCTTGTTCCAAGTTATGCAGATGTACAGCACAGTATGAGGTGTAACCTGGTAGTGTTAGGGTGCTGTTGTGAGCCTTGCCTCAGTATTCTGTTAGAGCACAGTTATCAACATTCTCCATACTGGGTGGGCTTAGTCTGCATGCATCTTGCTGTTTGACTTATCCCTTATCTGATTCTTATCCCTTCTGGAATTTTACCTATGGAGATCGGTTTGTGTTTTGAGCCTTCCTATTCAGGGCACACTGTGCATGACAACAGCCTTTGCCAGTATCCATACGGCCTGCACTGATAGGTGCACGCCAGTCCTGGCAGGTGGTGCATCATGTCATGCTCAGCATGTCATCTCAGACTGGCACACAGTGTCCCTTTGCCCAACTGCATTACTGCACTTGTTGCACTTCATCATCTCGCTGTCCTGTTGTGGCTGCTTGTTGAGGGTAGGATGTTAGTCTGGGTCCTCAGGTGTGCATATGGTACTTGGTCACATTACTTGACACATAGCATTCATGCCTCAGGTGGTGCTGTAGGGTTGCTCTGTCGGATGCATATTACACTTCCCTGTACATGTTTGTGAGCAGGTTGTGTCACATTAGGCATCCCTGTTACTATATGGTGAGTCAGAGAGGGGTATCATTCGCAAGGTTCCTACTGAGCCATCTGTATGGCTGTGCGTTGCCTCTTTGCCAAGGCCAGGGCATACTGGGCACGCCTCCCTCTGCCTACTGGGGCAGGCTCAGGTTGTTCCTCCTCCGAGTCACGCCAGCCTGTGGTGGCCTTGGCGATGGTGGGGGCTGTTTGGCCCAGCCTATGCTGGTCCTGCTGCAGCTGTTTTTGCATGATCATATTATGTAGCATAGCACATACCATGACAATTTGGGTACATGTGGTTGGTGTGTACTGCAAGGCTCCACCAGATGTGTCCAGACACCGAACCGTGACTTGAGCAGCCCAACACACGCCTATTACATTACGTGTTTCCAGCGTGGCCTCATTATGGCATTCCTGTTCAGGTGTGTGTGCGCTTGATGGGTGTCACCAGCCACGGCTCCAGTGCATATCCTGCATCCCCACTAGGGTGTCCCGTGGGATGTCCCCATTGGCAAATGTCTGGTAAGCTGCGCCAAATGCCAGATGTGGGAATCGTGGTAGCTCCCAGGACAGCCGCACATACATTCATTATTATGCCCTGGGCATCACACAGACCTGGCAGTTGATGGAGGGGAAGCCCTTGTGGTTTGCGTGTAGGCTCTACCCGCCTCCTGCTGGTGCTTTGATGCATATGTGCGTGCAGTCTATGGCACCCAGTACCTCAGGGTATTCCGCCATTTGCTGGAAGAGACGATGTTGCTGGCCAATACCTCACGGGCATTGGGGAAGTATACATGATCACTGACATGTGTTGCAGGCTGGCATCCAGGAACTGGTGCAGTACCCTGGGAAGCTGATGCCTGTGATATCCCCATCATATCGCCAGTTGGTCTCTGGAAGGTACCTGTTGCTAGTATTCTTAGGCCAACACATACCTTGGTTTCCACTGGGATGGGTTCCCTCTGTTGGTTCTGTGTGTGAGGCGTGGCCTGCACAGGTCCACTGTTTGCTGCAGGAGGTCTCTGTCCACTCTATAGCCCTCTACTATCTCCAGCTCATGTAACCCGTGCTAGGTGACCCTGGCCTGTACACTCCTCTCCGCCACCTCACTGGGGGTTGTCTGGCACCATCTGCATTGTCACCACCCTCAGCAAGTCGCCTATGTCTCATTATGACAGCTATGGCAGCCCCTAACATTTGCCTTGAGTTCAGCTTTTCAGTTTTCACTTCTGATAACTTAACTCCTGTCTTGCAGTGTCTCTTGAGAGAAACATTCGGCACTGCTGTTTGCAGAGTTTTAAGTGCTTGGCTGGCCTAGTATTCTGCCTGTGTAATTGCCTGCATCTAATTGTTTTCACCCTAGCTCCAGCAGTATTCCCTGCTAACTTCCTAGTACATCTGTTGCTTCCTTTTTCCTCTCTGTTTCCTCAGGGTGGAGCCGTGCAAACCAGCAGAGACACACTCACAGTGGCTTACGCACGCACACATACTTACACAGTTCAGAATCTGCTTATTCGATTTAAACGCTGCACGCCACGCAAACAGTGTTACACATCTCCCAACACGCCCCACATGCTTAGTCTGCCTTTACACGCGCCGACACCGCCTCACACGCCACAGACACCGCCTTCATAGAAGCACGCGCACATACATCCAGCAAGAAACTTTGGTGTAGGCAACAGTGTACACCTTCCATTTCTGGCTTTCTCATGTTTACTTGGAGGCACACCTCCCTCCTTGATACCTCTCTGACATCTGTCATTTAACTCTACCTTCCAATGACTTCCATCCCTTTCGCCATTCCCCTGTGATGTCACCTATCTCCTACTCTGTTCCTCCCCTTCTGTAACTCTTACACTACTTCCAGACTGTGCTCATTTGCTATGTGACAGTGGAATTCAGTATCCTTACCCTCATTTGCATCAGATTGCCTACTAATGCTTAGTTACATCTCTTAGACTTGGCTTCCTTGGCAACCACTACACGGTGGCCATGTTGGTTTTCTTATGCTGGTCCCTCCATTGACATTCCATGTATTGTATAAAACCTACATTTCTAGGTTTAGAACCTTCTGCTTTTATAGTTTTATGCAGCGCAGCTGCTTTGCGTGGGCTGCGCTTGGGTTTACACATCAGCAATTGTCAAAAAAAAAAGTATATTTTTTAATATTTTTGCATTGGTTGCATTGCCAATGGCCACATATTTGGCCATTGGCATGCTGCCTATAACATATGCACTTTATTTGGAGCTAACATGGTTCCATTGCAGTGAGAAACGCACTCAGTTGTCAACTGAGTACATTTCTGCAGCTAACACGGCTCTTACACGGGCTGTTCTTGGCTTCCTGGATCGCTAATCAGCCTCATTTGCATGCTATTCGGCTGCAAGTGGGCTGATTAGCTTAGCCACGCCCACTCCGTGTAAGAGCCGTGTTAGACTGACTCTTACACGGACTTTGGGCTGTTCCTGGATCGCGAAGGCTACATGGAGTCTTGCACTACTCTTAGACTCCGTGTTAGCCTTTGTGAATCCGGCCCCACATTTTTTTATTTTTTATTTTGTAAGAATAGAAGGAATGGAGGAAAGATAAATATAGGGAAAAAGGAGGAGAAGGCCATCACAGCAGTATCCCCATAGAACAAATATCACAACACATGACAGATAAAGGTTGGAAAAAAACAGTAAGGGCAGGTAAGTTGCACAGACTTCATACTGCACAACATGGGCAATGGAAAGTTATAGGAAAGGGTGGGGATGCATACCAGCCATGGACAAATACAGAAAACATATATAGCTATGCACTTTCACATTACAGCATGTTGCAAACTGTGGCACTCATACCTGGATGTGTATGACCAATGGTAGATGTGTGTTGTAAATAAGAATCACAGCACAAATTGGGTAAATAAACACATATCCAAGTAGTCTAACAGCAGTGCAAGTGTAAGCCAAGCAACATCACAGATGAGCAAATGCAGGTCAAATAATGTTAGATAACTCCAGCAGTGCACAGAACAAACCTCTGACCACATATGTGAAAGGCTCACAACCAAACACAGTGCCAAACAGAAGTACTGCAACAAAGCAGCAAAGTAGTGTACACGACCCAAATAAATATGTAAGGAAATGAATATATGTCACACAGATATGCCATGTCAAAGGCAGCACATGGGTGTAGGTATATATATATATATATATATATATATATATATATATATATATATATATATATATATATATATATATATATATATGACTGTCAGTGGCCTAAATGGAATGTACATGAAAGCAAGGTCAATACTGATACATGCACCAATGACATGTAAGAATATTTACAAAAATATAGCATTACAGTTTCAAAAAAATATACCAGGTTGTGCACATGGATTTCAACAATGTACACTGGTTAACACACAAGCATAATGAGAATAAGGATGTATTGCAAGCCATAACCAGCGACTTATGTGCAGATGCCCTGCATCTGTAAAAAGATGTCTTGCATCTGTAGAATAGACATACATTTAGCACATGTTCACCATGTCAACAACATAATACACGCCAATGGTCAATAACTGCAACAAAGGCAAACACATCTACAAAATATAAAATGGAAATATTAAGGTGGAAGGGAGTTGGACAACCTTGGCCCACATCAGGGAAAAGCAGGACAAGGTAAGTTGACACACTGCAGTCATGTGTACAGCACACAGGGCGGTGCAGAAGTCAGCCCAAAATACATTTAAGCAAATGGAAAATGTATGCCACAAAGGCATAATTATTTCTGATGTCCACAGAAATGGCCATGTTTAAATCACACATACACAGTAATCTGCAGTCTTATAACATCAACAGGCATATGTAAGCAAGCTAAGAATTTCAAGCAGATACACATATACTGTTATTCAAATGTTGAATAAACAACTTCAGATGTATGTCAAGCACCCTGCTCAGTACTGAGCAAAGGACATTTTTGTGAGCGTCATTACAGCACATCAGCAGTAAGTCAATGAGTGGTCACATTTCAGAGTTACAACTGTGTGTCAGTATGGATCTGACTGTGCAGAGACATGTACAGTCAGTTAATTTGTACAACTATTTGTATGAATAAGTAATGGATGTGGAAATGTAAGCTACAGCAAACACGGCTTAATGTACTGTTACAGAATAAATTATCTGTACCACTATGCATACATTAATGCTACGTTGGCATTTGATGCAGTCAGAAAAGTAGGACTACCCATAGCTATGACATATGTGTATAAGGTATCAGCATTGCCTTCACATGGTAGAGAAAACCACATCATGCTAGTGGGACATAATGACAACTGTCATCCAAAACACATGGGAAATGACATGTCCTTCTATTGCACATACATGATATGGCAATATACAAATCCAAACCTTACCACAATGGCAGAGCTGGACTATGGACAACATAGGTTGTCTGTTAGTTACCCTCAGCAAAACACATATTTACAGGCTAATTGTTACAGTAATAGCTGGTGGTTAACTGCCACAATGCATGGACAGCTGAATGTTGAGGAAAGTGCAATGTGTTAATGTGTGTCATGCACACATTGAAACATAATTAAATGTCACATGATAACACATAAGCATGTCAGCTACATGGTATACATGCACACGAGTGCATATACATTTCAAGTCAATTATATGACAATCAGCATATTGGTAGCATAACAAAATTGGAGCACACAGACAATACTTATGGACCTGAGGGACCAGGCTGATGGGGATGAGCCTCACAAAGGACCTCTGGTTATCATCATCAACAAGTCATGCATAGTCCATGGCATATCCTGGAAGAAGTTTACCATCATGTCCCTCATCTGTGTTTGAAACACACGTGGGTCACAATTTCCTAGCTATACTCCTGATAATCATCTCTGTTCTGGTCCAGGCATCATCTCCTCTGGGGTGCAGCTGGCATGATGGCTTGGGCAGGTTTGTTTCCATCTTCCTCATAATTATCAGCAGCAGCAGCAGCGTCATCTGAGGACTCTGACAATGGCCTGTCATGTGTTCAGCATCTGTGTCTGATAGGTGAGCATTCATATGCTCTGTCAAGATGAATTGCAAAACATGACAGAAATTAAAAGCAGATGTTTATCCTGCAGCACATTCCCATGAGATCATAGCTGACCTTAATATGAAACTGATGTGCATATCTGCAATCTAACATATGTTCATAGGTAGGTACTAGGCTATTGGCCCTCGGGCCTATATAAGCCTAACCAAAAAAGTTCCCTGGCTTTTGCCACCCAAGAAAATTATTTTCCTGTGCCTCTGTCGAGCAGAGCCACAGAAGTGATCCCTGGGGTGAGTTTCCTATTTCCCATCCAGTTGTCAAGATTTTTCTTAAAGACAGCTAATGAGGAGCTTTGTTTGACATGAATGGGTAGTCTGTTCCAGAGCATGGGAAGTCTCTGGGACAGGAATCGATCCCTCCAGCATGTTCTGTTTATTGTGGTGACAAGGTTTAGGTCCCTGGAGCATGTGGCTCAAAGAGATTGGGATTTCTTTAAGTGTAGCATGTCCAACAGATCTGGGTTTGACATGGGTTTGCACGTTAGGCGGATGTTACCTTTGAGTAGGCGATATGAGATGGAGTAGAGCTGGAGTTTTTTTAGATGATCTGCATATGGCATATGATTGAGGCTGGTAATCCTCTTAGTGAGGTATTTCTGTGGCCTTTCTAGTTGTTGTAGATGTCTTGAGAGGTACATGCCAAATGGAGGGTTGTACTCTATAATGGGTATAATGTTTGATGAGGGATGAGTAGAGAGGAACAATGACCTCTTTTTTCTGAAGGAGAACCCCTTTGTGATGAGGTGTGCCATGTAGAAGGATTTCCTGACTACTGTGGTGATGTGATTATCAAAGGAGAGACTACTGTCCACCTGTGTCCCAAGGTCTGTTATCACACTTCCGGTGTTTAGCAGGCTACCACCTATTTGGTAGTTCATGGGTACAGTGTTTTTCCCAAAGGGGATGACAGTGCACTTCTTGGCATTGTGCTTGAAGCCATGACTTTGACACCAAGCATCAGTCTCAGTGAGGCCCCTTTGTAGAATGTCCACATCATTAGGCGATTATATTATGGCTCCTAATTTGCAGTCGTCTGTGAAATTTATTAGCCAAAGATCTGCTGTGTTAGCTTGGACTTCTGAGAAGTAGATGCCAAACAGGAGAGGACCCAGGACTGAACCCTGTGGTACCCCACTTGTCACTGGTCTGAAGTCAGATATGGAGTCAGCTACTTTTACTATGTGGGTTCAGTCAATGAGCCAGTTGGCCACCCATCTTGTCACATAAGGATTTATGCCCAGTTTAGTGAGTTTATCTATAATTCTAGAGTGGGGGATGGTGTTGAAAGTCTTGGCGAGGTCAAGATAGGCTGTGTGCACCACCTTACCCTCATCCATGGCTCCGGTGACTGCTTCAAAGAAGTCAATCAGGTTTAGGAGACATGATCTATCTTTACAAACCCAAACTGAATGGGGTCCAGAGTTTGGAGGTTACCTATGTCATTGTTTATAAGCTCCAGGATGGCACTTTCCATAGCCTTGCAGACCAGGATCATCAGGCTAATGGGGTGGTAGTTTCTGGGGTCCATGGTGGCACCCCTTTTGTGGAGTGGGATAACTGTAGATGTGTGCCATTCAGTAGGCACAAAGCCTGAAGTGAGGCTATGATTGAACATTGTACTTAGGTGGGGTGGCAGTTTGTTCTGTAGTTCATGCAGAATGCAGCCTGGGATGTTGTCTGGTCCCATGGATGCTGTGTTCTTGGCTTTGGAGAGGGCACTCTTTACTTGTGTGACCGTGATTACAGAGGCTTTGCATTCTTCCGGTATAGAGATGGGCCATTTGGGGGAGTGAGGGGGTTAAAGTTTGCACTGACTCTATCTGCCAGGATGTTGGCAATATCAGTTGGTTCTGTATATCTAGTGCCACTGTGCTGTAGTTCAGAGCAGATCTCAGTGTTGCCTTTGAGATTCTTGACATAGCTGTAGAATGCTTTGTCATTGTCTTTAGAATCAGTGGCGATTTTATTTTCGTAGCTAGCTTTGGAGGATTTTATGAAGGATCTCAGCTTCTTACTGAGGCTGACCTGTTCCTGCAATCATATGATTTAACTATTTTTTGCAACAGCTCCTTTCTTCTGTTGTAAAGTTTGTTTTTGGCAGTGGACCACCAGATTGGCTTCCTTTTTTTGGAGGATAGCATCTTGGTTCTGTTGGGTATGGCACGCTCCATGCACTTGTGTATGTACTTATACAGTGTATTTGTATAGGATTCAGCAATCATTCCTCTATTTTCTGTCTGTATGGGTGTCGTGAAGTTTGCCACTTCTGTCCTAAGAAGCATGAAGTTGGCTTTGGAGAAGATTTTTATGGTGGTTTCCTTAATGGGGGGTTGGGGCAGGATATGCATGTCTAGGGTGATTAGCTTGTGGTTGGATCTGACCAGCGAGCAGTTGATCTCTGGTGTGGAACATTGGTTACCCATATTGGTAATGACCAGGTCCAGGATATTGCTTCCCCTGGTGGGTGTATGGAGAAGATGACCCAGGGCGTTGGACTTTATGAATTCCAGAAAACATTGAGCAAAAGAGTTAGTACATGAGTAGTTTTCCAAGTTGATGGTGGGGTAGTTGAAATCGCCCATTACTGGGGCATTGAGCTGTACCTTAATATTTTCCAGTATATCAAGAAATGTGGAGTGTGCATCCTGGGGCATGGTGGGGGATCTGTAACAAGCTACAACCTGGATTGCAGTCTTGCCCAGTGTTAGTTGCACTTGGATAATTTCAGATGCATTATGTTGAGCAACTAGTCTGGAGGTGTGGATATCCTTAATGAATATGGACACGCCTCCTCCTCCTTTAGTGTTTTGGTCCAGGTTAGGTGGCCAAAAGGTATGGTATGAATTATAGCCTGGTAATGCAGGGGTGTTCTCAGGTGCCTTGAACCAAGTCTCTGTCACTCTGTAATTAATATGCAATCTACTGGTGAGTTCTGGAAATATAAATATGATACTGAAGGTGTAGTAGCATGGATGGTGCAGTGGTGCAGCAGTAGCATTGTTGCTTCATAGCAAGAGGTTCTCCGGTTCGATTCTCAGCTGAAGTGCCTTCTGTGCTGAGTCTGCATGCTCTCCCTGCGTCTGTGTGGGTTTTATCTGGGTCCTCCAGTTTCCTCCCATGTTACAAAAACATGGGTCTGGAACATTTCTCCCTGGGCTTCTGCTGAAAATTGGCTTTATTCCAAGTCGAACTTTCCTGGTAAACAAATGTAAAATAAATACATCAAACTTCTTATTTAAAACACAGTTCATTTTTAAAAGATGCAAACATTAGCAAGTAGCAAAAGTATAATTAATACAATTGCTTCTGGTGAATGGCTCCTAATGCACATAACACAGTCCTTATGTCACTTTATCTATAGTTATGGACACAACCAATAACAGAACATGTCAAGGAAAACATATCCATCACTAATGTGAGCAGGTCAGTCAAGGCAATGCAATGGCATGCATAACACAGCTTACCAGTGGGAATCAGGAGATCACCTGAACATTTGAAAAATGGCCAGCATGAAGCATGGAAAGCATATGAAAAGCCAGCACATGTAACATATCCTGATATTTGAATGGAAGCATGAAGCATGGAAAGCATATGAAAAGCCAGCACATGTAACATATCCTGACATTTGAATGGAAGCATGAAGCATGGAAAGCATACGAAAAGCCAGCACATGTAACATATCCTGACATTTGAATGGAAGCATGAAGCATGGAAAGCATACGAAAAACCAGCACATGTAACATATCCTGACATTTGAATGGAAGCTTGCCCAACACTGTCTCATGCCACATTAACATAACTGAACTTTGACAAAAAAAGGCTTGTAAATGTCAGCATGACATTATTATTGTGACCTGCACTATTTAGTAATGTTGTCTGCCTCAGTAAACTGTCCAGCTGAGTGTCTGGCAGTAGGTCATTGTTCCCTTTCTTTTTCCCCTTGCATGTGTTCCTTGAGCAGTTATGTCTGTGTGTGAATGTAAATCTGAGGTTCAGATGACATTTCTCGCCCCACTCCACACCTGATAGTACAAAGGAAATAATGTATACCACTATCCACACAACCATTAGTAGGGAGCAGGTCTTCAATGCACTTTCAAAGGACAAATACACTGCATCAATGAGCTCCAGTAACATCCCAGGATGCTTACTAAATAGCATGAAACATGACCTTTCTGGTCCATTTGAATTACTTTCCAGCTGGAGCCCACAGTCAGGTTGTGTGCCCAAATAATGGAAAATGGCTGTAGTCATTCCCTTGTACAAAGGAGAGGCACCATTGATCAGGGTAAACTACAGGACCACAAGTCTGACCAGCATAATATGTAAGACCCTGGAAAGAATCATCATGGACATGATAAATGAAGACATAGGTAACATGCAAATGCTGGCCCTATCACAGTTCAGTTTTGTTAAAGGAAGCATTACATTTGGTGGACTTCATTGAATGGTCACCAAAGCAATGGATGTGTGCAAGAATGTGCACACAGTTTACCTTCACTTGACCAATGCTTTTGATAGAATACCCCACTCAGGCATTATATACCCTTTTGTCACCCAATGGATAGCCAAATGGCTCACTGATTGGACTCAGGATTTCAAAATAGTTGAGGCCATCTCCACCAAGAGCCCAGTCACTAGCAGAGTCACCCAAGGCTCATGACTAAGGCCACTGTTTTTTCATCTATTTCTCTAAAGTGGAAGAAAACGGTGAAGGTTTATGGCCGACTAAGTTTGCAGATGATTGTATTCTGGGAGTTATTGTTGAATCCCATGCAGACACAGATGTCCTTCATGAAGGTCTATCTAACAAATGGTGTTAAAGCCATGGTCTTTAAATGAATGATAAGAATTGCATAATTGTATCTTTTGGAAAGTCAGCCTCCCTGGCTAATGATGATGTTGCTAATACATCCCCAGTGGTCAGGGATCTGTATACACATGTAGTCAGCAGCCTTAGCTTCAACCATCACATGGCCATAGTGGTGAGGAAATCCTTTTGTATTGCACAACTTATAAGTAAGGGCACGGCAGCTAGGTCCAAAGAGGTAATTATCCAAGAGTAGTCTGCCCTTATCACAATAATCATAGAGGTCAATACTCCCTTCTGTATGTACCTGACCAGGCATATGATGAAACTACAACTACTTCAGAGTTTCAATTAAAAAAAAAAAAACAAGATGCAGCAAAACTGCCTTACACAGAGTGACTTAAAGATCTTTCCATCTACTCAATATGATATAGATTGCTGAGGGTAATCTATGCTTGGCTTATATGGCATCCACAAACTCCACAGTTATGAATATCCTGCATATAATTCACAAGTCAAAGAGTACCAGAAATACAAGGTCTAGGGACCAGAATTTTGTCTGTGATTTAAACAGGACATACTGGAGAGACAGATGGATATCCCACAGACTGCACCTCCTATGAACAGGCTTCAAATCCACATGAAGCTGATTTCTTCTCTTACGCAATTTAAGCACAGCCTAGACCAATGGATGGGGAACTGAAAGTTTACACTGGGCCTGTCACCCATGTCCATTATTGACAGAGGTACCTTATAAACGTCTGGCCTTCAATGTCTTAAATGGATACAGGACAAAGGCCACCTTATTCATCAGTGTAGTAAAAATCTATGAATGTAGGAATCTATAAGCTGTAGTCTCTGCATGTAATGATTCATATGAGCAGCCATCAAATGTCATTGATAAAATGAAGATAAAGTGAAATGACAATATTGTGGAAACTAAGCAAGCCATGTGACCAACAGGGCTGGTGTTAGCATTTTGTGGGGTCCCCAGCAAATGACAAGTTGGGTGACCCTTAGGAACTTCTAGTCTATCTATTGTCACTCCCACCCTTCCTAAGAAACCTTTTAGTTCATGCTGCAAACTTTTAGAAGTTGTATGCATAGACTGACCTGTAGCTTCAATGCTCTTACATTACAACAGGCCTATGTGCCACACTATGTTGATCCATCTGTCAAAGGGACATTCATATCTACTGGTATTTAATTGCAAGAATGACATATTGCAACAACTCTACGTACAGGGCTGGAATTAGCCAAAACAGCACTCTAGGCATTGCCCACTGTTTCAACCCTCCTTCCATATTCTTGCGTGATCCCCTCTGTTTCCTGCTATTTTGGTCTGATACATTGCACATTACTTTTTTCTTCCTTTTCTCACATTTTGCCTTACTCTTCAGCTTTTTCAAGATGCCATAATTTTCGTTATGTTCTTAGATTTTCTATTTGCACAACCTTTTTATCCAATGATGGCTTGAACAGAAATTATGATTAAAGAAAGAAATTCATTGTTGCTTTTCAACTTTAACTTTCCTTGCATCCTTTCAACACACCTTTCCTAACCAAGGCAACACAGTAATAAACATTTAGAAAATAACTGAATTAAGCTGATATCCCCTGAAGCTATAAGGGTTATGGATGTTCTGGGATGCATTTTAGAGCATTTCCCCAAACATTTAATGCAACAGTGGGTTAAACAAAAATCATGAGTAAGAGCATTAATCCCTATGTCATCCAATGGGTTGCTAAATGGCTTACTGATAGAACCCACACTGTAAACCAAATCCAGCTCCAGACAAGTGACAAGTGGAGTACCTCAGGGTTCAGTCCTGGGGCCGCTCTTGTTTGGCATCAACAAAGTTTGCAGATGACTGCAAACTGGGAGCCATTATTGAATCCCCAAATGATGTGGATACTCTACAAAAGGGCCTTACAGAAACAGATGCTTGGTGCCAGAGCCATGGGCTCAAGCTCAATGCCAAGAAATGTATTGTTATCCCCTTTGGGAAAAAACATGTATCCATGAATTACCATATAGGTGGCAGTACAATAAACACAGAAAGTGTGATAAGAGACTTAGGGACACAGGTGGACACTGGTCTCACCTTCGATAACCACATCACCACAACAGTCAGGAAATCCTTCACCTCATCAAGGGCTTTTCATCCAGAAAAGGAGGTCATTGTCCCACTGTACTCATCCCTCATTAGACCCATTATAGAATACAACGCCCCATTTGGTATGTACCTCTCAAGACATCTGCAACAACTGGGAAGGCCTCAGAAATACCTCACTAAAAGAATCACAGGCCTAAAGCAGATGCCCTACTCTGACCGCCTTAAAAACTCCAGCTATACTCTTATATCGCCTACTCAGAGGCGATCTCTGCTTAACATACAAGGCCATGTCAAACCCAGAGCTGTTGGACATGCTACACTTAAAGAAATCCCAATCCCTCAGAACTACACGCTCCAGGGATCTAAACCTTGTCATCACAATAAACAAAACATGCTGGAGGGATAGGTTCCTGACCCAGAGACTCCCCAGACTCTGGAATAGATTGCCCATACATGTCAAGCAGAGTGCCTCTTTGGACCTCTTCAAGAGGAACCTTGACGACTGGATGGGAGAAAGGAAATTCACCCCAGGGATCTAGACAGGGGTCCAGGAAAGTAAATAATGTGAGAAGAAATAGCCAGGGAATTGTTATGGCTAGGCTTGTATAGGCCCTAGGGCTGATAGCCTAGTACCAACCTATGAACCTATGAACCTATGAAAAGAAATTCAGTCTTATTTTTTTTTTACTTTCAAGGAAGACCTAAATTGTGCCCAAGGCCTAATGTTCAAAACTGACAAAATAGTAGCTCACGATAAACTAACGAGAAATTGTTGTGAGGATACACAGATCCTATACAGGAATACTGCCTACCTCCCTACCCCCCCCCTCCAAAAAAAAACACAGTCACTGCCTATGCACCCTCCTGGCATTAGATTAGGAAGAAAGCAGTTGTCATAATCATGTATTTCAAGTGACTGCTGACATACATATAGATAGCAAGTCTCCTCACTCCTAACCCCTAATCCACAAGGGCAGCCACCTGTATATGTGCGTGATATGTGATTGTGAGGAAAGTGAAAAAAAATGACTACAGTAATGTATTATGCTTTGTTGTTCCTGGACAGTACACTGCCCCTACACAAGCTATAGTCACCTTCTTTGTACACCTCTGAGGTGTGTGAGAAAAGTGAAAGAAACAATAACCACACTCTACCCAGCCCAAACACAAGCTATAATGACCTCCTGTGGAAGCCTCTAAAATATGACTGTGATACAAATTAAAAAAGTAATAATCATATCATCTCCAGACTCCCGCCATCCCCAACCCCACATATCCTGCAGCACCTCTCTGTGCTCACACTTCTCAGCAGGGCTGGTTTTAGAATCAGTGTGGTTGAGACGAGAGGCCATTATCAACTTTATCCTAACAGGGTCATATCACAGCCCCGTTAAAGACTAATCAGAAAATTAATAAATTTTTTCTTATTATTTTTCCTCAGCCATCAGCAGCTTTTCTGGGAACCCTACACAATCAAGGATGATTAATGGGACCCTTGCTGTATCCATTTAAACAATCTGGGGAGAAGGGTTTCCACACTCCTAGAAGATCTGAATGTTCTGTAATATATTTTATGTCTTAGTTTGGAAATGTAATTATGTTTTGGTTGCATTCTTACAGATACCCAGAAGAATAATGTATGTGTCCTGGCATTATTGGGAGTGTGCACAGATAAAAATCTGTGTTATTTTTTACCCACACACACACACACACACACACACACACACACACACACACACACACACACACACACGCACACACGCAGACATGCACACATGCACGCATGCACACACACAAAGCATAGGCCATAGGAATACTAGTTTTATACTGATTTCAGTAAATAACAATACACTGTACAACACAGGTATGGCCACACCAGCGAGTGCTGTTTAGCATTCATCAAACAGCAGCAGGGTAAGTCACTTTTATTTAACTCAGTGGGGAGTAGTGCATACCTACCACTGTCCCTGATTTCACAGATTCCCTGATTTTTGCCTCATAATGTTGATCTGTCGCTCATAAAAAGTTTGATTTACTAGTAAATCATTCAGGATTATAGACAGCCAGTAAATCTATACATCAGAGTTTTATACTTACTATTATCCAAAAATACATGTTGATACAGAAGGTATTAACTTTCTAAGTAAATTATAGTACTATTTAAAACATGTTCCTGATTTTGAGCCTTTATTCTGCAATTACTTTTAAGATTGCTCTGAATATTTCAGCAAAAAAATTGAGAATTATAGTATCTGGTGTTCTGCCAATATTTATAAAACTCCCTGAAAGAGAAAACCATCCATGAAGATCAGAAACGTCAGCTCTTCCTAAAATCCAAGGTTTGCACTGAGATCGGTCACTCTGAGCTGCTGATCTGTAGTGCTTACCTTGCTCATGTTCACTATCAGATTTATCCTAACAGGGTCACATCACGGCACTGTTCAGGTTAAAGGATGTAATCAGGAAATTAATACATTTTTTCTCCTCATATTTCCTCAACCAGCAGCGGCTTTTGTGGGGCCCCCACACAGTCAAGGATGATTAAGGGGGATCCCTGCAGTTACAGGTATTGCAGGTACCTAAAGCTGTTGTTAGTTTTAGTGAGACTGTTCACCAGCAAGGTTTAAATAAGCCAGGGTCCTATGTCAGTGGCAAAACATTTAAGGGGATTGTGATACCTGTAACTTGATAAAACACTGTTACTATAACCAGAGATATCATTAAATTTTAAAGGAGATATACATAAGAGTAATTATTACCCACCTAGCTTATTAAGTATATGAGATTACTGTACTAGCTTTTGTTGGTTTGACCAATGTGTTATAAAATATGAAGATAAGACAATGCTGTAGTGACTGCAGGGTTTGTTGGTGCCTAAAGCCGACTATGCATCAAGTGAACTGGTAAATCAAACCTGAAAACAGGTATTAGCCTACAAAATAAGTAAACAGTTGAGAAGTCAAACAACAGTAGATCCAGGTTCAGCTGCTTGGCCAAAGATACATCATTTATGATGGTATTTGCTTTCTTGTCTACCAGCCTGCACATCATGCTATAGTCCTCTGTGAGTTTCTGTTATAAACAGTATTTATGATGATGTTTTGTCCCATTGCATTTATCATTATTATTATTATTATTATTATTATTATTATGATTCATTTTCAGCCATTACTAGCATAGAGAATTTGTTTTTTTCAATATTCTGCTGTTTAAGAACTGAGCTGCTGAGATTGAAACCTGCACTGGAGTTCTCCTTCATATGTTTGTGACTTTTTCCACTGTCCCTGATTTTTTATTTTTATTTTTTGTATAATGTAATCTGATTTTAACTAAGAACATTTTTTTATGAAATGTTGTATTGTTCATATGTGATGAGAAGCTTGAAAATCTCAATAAAAGTCTTAATGTCCCCAATTTTGACTCATATTTTAACTCTTGACTCTATTAAGCTTTTCTAGACCAAATGATTTTTTTTGGAAAAAGATGGTGAACTACACCTAAAAAATGACAATAATTAGATTACAGAATTCTTTTATTTCAGAAAATGTATCTGAATCCACATACTGTTAATATGTCAATGTCTCAGGTTAACAGTGCTAATATTTTAAAAGTGTCCCTGATTCTTTTGAGATTTTCTGTTTCCTAAGAAACCTGTTACCTAAGAAATTCAGTTGTGAGTGTTCTGCCATTTCACACTGAACTGTCAAAGGAAGGACACTGAGGAAACTCGGAGCTATAATATATAACATTAAGTATCCTATTTTTTGTTTATTTTGTTCTTTATTTCTTTGTTATTTATAGCACTTTGTGTACTGTGTATTTTTCTAGCTAGCTTCACTGTGTGTGAGGTATTAAATGGAAATTGTCCACTTTTATTAAGCATCTGTTGGGTTATTTGTTTCTGAAAACTTGTTGCAGTTAAACTCTTTTTTTAGAGGCTCCTTTAGCTGTTTAAAACTTTCATTTAAAGGCTCACTGCTGCTTTTCAGCTGTGAGAAACATTTCTGCAGTTTGTTTCCCACCCTCCCTCCGTGTTGGTATAGTGTTTTTATAGTTGGTGGCTTTGCAGTTGCCCACCCCTAGTGTAAATTTGATCTGGGACCCTCCTCCCAGTCTAGTGTCATTACCTCATTCTACCCAGTACAGGGAGAACATTTGAGAAGGCCAATCAGCTTAGTTTCTGCTACTCCTTTCCCTCTTTCCACTTAAAAAAAAAAAAAAAAAAATTATCTGCTTTTACTGTATTTGTGTTTCTTCCTACTTTATTTTGCTTTTGCGTCATCTTAAAAGTACTCAATTGTATTTATTACTGCTTGGTGTAACTCATTCTAAGCCTTTTAGTTTAAGCACTTGGGCTTCAGACCAGTTGTTTTACATTAAAAAGGTTTGTGGTCTGCACTGTGGATCCCTAGTGATATCTGCATTACAGAACAGGTAGCTTACATCCATCTAAGTTGGGAACTGCTGATTGAGGGCTCAGTGTCTGTTATTATAAAAGTGTATTAATTCTGGTTTAAGCACTTGGGCTTCAGGCCAGTTATTTTACATCAAGAGGGTTCATGGTCTGCACTCTTGTGGGAGGAGAGGCTGGACTCTGCCCTTCTGAGCTGGGAATTTCTGGTTAAAGGCTTATAGTGCCTGCATATTTGAACTGTTTCTTACTGAAATTGGTACACCTTGTTTGCTGTAGCATAGACTAGATCCAGGCCTGCTGAGTCTAGCTTTGTTTGTATGCTTGTTGTTTGTTTGCTTGTTATTTCCCTGAAATGCTAATTCCACCTAAAACGAGGCTTTTCAGTGCTTCTGTGGATCACTAGTGATATCTGCATTGCTTACTGTACTTATTTCCTTGTTTCACTTGAAAGAAAGTTACTGTTTGTCATTTTTGCATTTAAGTTACCTGTAACACATTGCATTTAAGTTACTTGGCACTTGCTCACTAAAGCAATTATATAAGTCAGCACTAAAAAATTAAAAGCACTACACCCTCACAAACTCCCCTTGAGTACCTTGTTCCCCATTGGCCCTTTTATTCAATTATAAAGGAATTCCCAATACTATTCTAGCATGTCCAAAGGTCAGTTGTCAATCTCCTCTCCGGTCCAGCTGGTGAATCTGGGAATCTTGAGGCAATGTTACAACTGCCTCATGTACACAGACAACCCTCTCCTCCTCCCAACAAATTCCAACACATGTGAGAGATGCAACCATATAGCCAAACTGGAGGCTAAGCTCTCTCAACTCAGTACTGGCGTAACCAGTCAGGAGGAGAAGGAAACCACACTCACTACAATTCCAGTCTCACATAGACCTACCACGACAGCAAACCAAGCACATAAACACACAAAAACATACTCAGAGGCTTTAAATAAAAATCTGCCTAAGCAGCAGAGACCTCCAAAGCAGACACCCAAGCAACCGCTACCCCAAAACAAAACACGTGCAACACATAGCTCACAAAGCCAGTGTGTCGAACAGTCACAGCCCTTAAGGCTAAACAACACACCTGATACACTTGTAATAGGTGAATCTATCGTCAGGCACACTGACGTCCCGCTCACCAGGCTGAACAAGGAGAAGGTCACGGTGAGCTGCCTGATGGGCGCTAGGATCCGCCACATAACACAAGCACTCAGGTCACTCCAAGGCAAGTACAAATATGACACAGTCATTGTCCATGCTGGTGTGAATGACCTGAGATGTACCTCCCTGGACTACATGAAAAGAGACATAGAGGAGCTCTCTGAGCATGTAGCCCAGGCCGGCATGACCCTGACCTTGAGTAGCATCTTACCCTCACCAAGAATGATGCCACAATATGAAGACAAGATTATCAATTTCAACAATTGGCTTAAGTATTGGTGTCATTCAAAGGGGATCCAATGCCTGTCAGCCTGGGATGACATGCTCGACAAGCCACGATGCTTCACTAGGGACGACTTGCACCTGTCACCCCTGGGCTTTCGGATATTGGCAAAGGCTCTTGCTACCCCCATAGTGCCTTTTTAGGCAAGGCTCAAAAGACAAACCCACCTACATAGGTATCACAAGGGATAAGAAACTAAGAGTAATGCTACTCAACGCCAGAAGTCTAAACCTCAAGATGCACAGACTCGAAACTCTCCTTAGCATGGAGAACATTGATATCTGTGCAGTAACAGAAACCTGGTTCAAGGCTCCTGAGAGCACCCCAGCACTACCAGGTTATACCTCATACCATGCTTTTGGCCCCAAAACTTGGACCGAACCACAAAAGGAGGGGAGTATCAATATTCGTCAAAGATACTCACACCTCCAGGTTGATGGCACAGCACGAAGCATCAGAGACTATCCATGTGCAACTAACAGTGGGTAAAACTGCCTTCCAGTTTATAGCCTGCTACAGACCACCCTCCCAAACCCAGGAACCCCACTCGGCCTTCCTGAGAACACTGGAAAATATGAAGGTCTCTCCAAACACCATTATATTGGGCGACTTCAACTACCCAAACATAGACTGGGAGCATTACTCTAGCTCCAACACCCTAGCCCAAAGGTTCCTAGAATTTATAAACTCAAATGCTATGGAACAACTTGTTACCACTCCCACAAGAGGGGAAAACATACCGGACCTGATCATTACCAACATGGGGACTCTATGCTCCAGACTAGAAGTGTATCCCTCACTGGTAAGATCAGACCATAAACTAATCTCACTAGATATTCACATCCCGACCCCACCCCCTGCACAGGAAACCACAGTGAAAAACTTCTCTAAAGCAAATTTCACACTCCTCAAAACCGAGGTGGAATCCTTCAAAGCCCCTGGGTCTGTGGAAAATATGGCCCAGACCGCAGAATCCTTTATAAACGCATTCTATGAACACCTTCAGGAATGCATGGATCATGCAATCCCAAATAAAACCAAGACCCAATCCTCCAAAGGCAGACATCGTGTCTGGTGGACACCAGCCATAAACAAACTATACAACAGAAGGAGGAAGCTACTACATGATAGAGCAAAATCCCAAAAAGGGAAGGCATCTCTGATCAGTATTAGCAAAAAACTACGGGCACTCATAAAATCGTCTTAGGCCAGCTTCAAGAGAAAAATTGCACAGGACACTAAGGATAATCACAAGGCTTTCTTTAGTTATGTTAGGAACCTGGGTGGGAATTCCCAGATATGCTCAGAATTAGTCCAAAATGACAAAAAATACACCAAACCCACAGACATTGCCAACATCTTAGCTGACAGGTTCAGTGCAAACTTCTCCCCCCCTCCCCGCCATAATGGCAAATATCTATCCCAGCAGAGTGCTGCCCCCCTGACATCTCAGATGCTCAGGTAAAAGCTGCCCTCTCCAAAGCAAAAAACACAGCATCAATGGGACCAGACGGTGTCCTGGTCTGCGTCCTACATGAACTCCAAGAAGAGCTAAACCCAAACATAAAACTACTGTTCAGCCTCAGCCTTACTACAGGATATGTACCCAAATAGTGGCATACAGCAACAGTGGTCCCTCTCCACAAAGGTGGTGCCTCAACGGATCCTGGAAACTATTGCCCCATAAGCCTGACTAGCTTGGTCTGCAAAGCTATGGAAAGGATCATCATGGACCTCATAAATAAAGATATTGGGGACCTACAGACACTGGATCCTACCCAGTTCGGCTTTGTTAAGGGCAGATCCTGCCTCTTAAACCTGGTCAATTTCTTTGAAACAGTCACCAAGGCCATTGACGAGGGGAAGGTGGTCCACACAGCCTACCTGGACCTCGCAAAAGCCTTCGATACAATACCCCACTCGGGCATTATAGATAAGCTCACCAGCTTAAATATAAACCTCTATGTCACTAGATGGGTTGCAAACTGGCTCAAGGACAGAACCCACATGGTTAGAATTGCTGGAGCCATGTCAGACTCCAAACCAGTTACAAGTGGTGTCCCACAAGGCTCAGTCCTGGGACCTCTCTTGTTTGGTATATATTTCTCGGAGGTACAGGCCAACACGGAAGGACTGTGGCTGACCAAGTTCACAGATGACTGCAAACTGGGCGCCATAATCGACTCTCCAGCTGACACAAGCATCCTCCAAAAGGGCCTCATAGAAACAGACAACTGGTGCCAGAGCCATGGCCTCAAACTAAATGCCAAAAAGTGTATAGTCATCCACTTTGGAAAAAACAAAGTGCCCACAAATTACCACATAGGTGGTAATCCATTAAGTACAGAAGAAGTAATTAGGGACCTGGGGACCCAAGTTGATAGCAATCTCTCATTTGACAACCACATGGCCAAAGTGGTTAGAAAAACATTTTATATAGCCCACCTAATCATGAAGGGATTTACATCTAGATCAGGAGAGGTCATCATGCCTCTTTACTCATCCCTCATCAGGCCCATAATTGAGTACAATGCCCCTTTTGGGATGTACCTTACCAGACACCTGCAGCAACTGGAAAGACTGCAAAAGTACCTCACCAAGAGGATCAAAGGGCTCAAACAGATGCCATGTGCTGCCCGGTTAAAGAAACTCCAGCTCTACTCAGTGGCATACTGCCTGCTCAGAGACGATCTGTGCCTGACATTTAAAGCCATGTCCAACCCAGAATTAATGGACATGCTGCACCTCAGAAAATCCAAATCCCATCGAGCTACATGCTCGAGAGACTTGAACCTCAGCACTGAAATAAATAGGACATGCTGGAGGGACATATTCATAACCCAGAGGCTCCCTTCACTCTGGAATAAAATCCCTGTCCAGGTTAGGCAGAGTCCCTCACTGACTCTCTTCAAGAGGATTCTTGATGAGTGGATGAGAGATTGTAGGTTTACCCTGGGTATCACTTCTGTGTCACTGTTAGACAGAGGCACAGTATACTAACCTCGAAAAAGGGCATAGCACAATTAATTTAAAATGGGTGGCGAAAGCCAAACACACTGTGGCTAGGCTTATAAATGCCCTGGGGCAGATAGCCTAGTATGAACCCATGAACCTATGAACTTACTTGTGCCAGATTGGTTAACAGCTATGCATATGTTGCTTTTAAAATTACGTACTGAATATGCAAATATTGTTTTTCCCCATTAAACTGTAAGTTTTGATGTTACAGTATTAAAACAATGTTAATATTGTTTTTTAGTGGTACCTCAGCTAAACATGGGCTGTACTTAGTCAAGTAATACAAATAAACACCACAGATTTTCAGCGTCTTTAATGGTACCCCATGCTGAATAATGAAATACCAACAGATTTACTAATAAAGAAATCTGCTATTACTAATCCATATTGCATTTTTTTGTAAAATTTTTGTAAGCAACTCAAGAGCTTTTCTCTCTGGGTCTCCATTGAAAACGGGTTCTCACCCAGTTGGACTATTCCTGTAAACAAAAGAAAAATAAAATAAAATAAATAAACTGCAACTTACTTCCCTGGCTGGCTGCTGCAACCAATCAGGACACTAGAACTTACTTCCCTGGTTGCTGCAGCCAATCAAGTCCCTTGCTTTACTGAAGCGGACCTGACTGAGTGCAGCTTATAGGCAACATTTTAAAAAAGAAAAAAAAAAAAATAGACGGAATTGTGCAGTGACATTACACAGATGTGAGAATATCTAGGAAGTGCTGAACAAGGGGCAGTGGAGGTGGAAAAACCTGGAGCTGTGAGGGCCCTCATATGCATGGAGATAACAGGGGGCTCCCCATGGTCACGGGTTCAGTTGTTGCCTAACACCGGCTATGATGACCAACATCTGAGCCAGGCAGCATAATAATTAGATGAACACAAATCAATATACTCAATGTAACAGTAACAAATATTTATCATGTTCAATCACCATAGCCTGTGACATATGAGAATTCAACATATGTTGTATTATCAGAATTGTATGTGTACAACTGTATGCTTTATCTACTTACAATTAGTACCAATTAGTAGCCTGCAAAATGCAAACACCATGATGAAGCTTGTTGATTATGAAATGTTTCAAAGAAATATTTACCTGCACAAATACCAACAAACCTTGGATACAAGTGTGTTGCAAAAATACACCAAAGATGTTGTAAGGAAGAGCATACGATACAGTCTGCAAACAACAATGTGAACAATGACTCCGTAAACACCCATTCAATCTAGAACTAGGTAGGGGACGGATAACAGCTCAGTTACTGTGAAACACATGCACCATAAACAGCCACCAAAGCACTAAAACTCACATGCAAAATATCTACTTTAACCTATGCATGACAGATACACCAACCCAACTGTTATTTATATTGTGGAGTACATTTCAAAAAACTGTCTTCAGAAAAAATGGCTAAAATCTAAGTGATATTTCAACATATTTTGATTTAAATCAGACCTTTAAGCACAACTATAATGTAATTATTTCACTTACCTTACTGATGCATGGTAGGTACTCATGCACTGCAAGCAATATACCTGGTAATGTGAACTATACAGGCCTGTAACAAGGATCAGTTGCATTTTGTTTAACAAAACATAAAAAGTAATCAGCATACCTCTCTCCAGTCACTGCTCCTCAAGCCTGTGCATTTGTTCGATGCACAGAGCATGATTTCTGGTCCAGTCTTCCTCACCTGAAAAAAAGCAAAGATCAACAATGAATGACGTATTTCTCAAATAACAGGCATATGTATTTCTCATGTCAGGTTTTAGAAAACTTCCTTCTGAAGAACATCAGATAATCACCATACACATTTTGCAGGTTTACACATAGGCTTTTACATTTTTGAACATCGCTTGGAGGACAGAAAATTCAAACCTGTAGCTTTAAAGTATAGTCTAATGCTAACCTTGACATCAACCTACCTAGCTAATCCATTTCAAATGAAAGGGGGAGAAGTGAATGTAGTGAAAAGAACTGGTGTTATGACATCACCTGGATGGGGAATGGTCTATTAATATAAATCCTGGCTTAGGATTTCAAAAAATGCTCGTCATGGAGGTAAACACTTAGCAAAAATTAATTCATGTCAGGTCTGTGGTCACAAATATTAACATTAATGGAAAACATGCATTCCTCAGACAGTGGTACAGTGTCATGTATCCTAGAGCTTCTAGTAACAGAACCATAAAATTTGCTATACATCAGGGACACAGAAAGGCATATGTGAGGAGGGTCTATATCAGATTATTTATTTATTTATTTATTTATTTAACATTTGTTGACCAGGAAAGTCCGACTAGGTTCCACAGATCCTGTTTTCAGTGGAGGCCCGGGGAGAAATGCTCCAGAAGCATGTCTTTAGAATGTCCTTGTAGACCAGTTACCACATCTACTTAATTATCCAGATGAGTTAAGTGTCAGATTATAAAAGCCATCCATCCGATACATTCCAGACACAGATGTATCTCTAATTACCGAACTTTTAATAGTTCGAATCACTAAACGTCAAACACTAGTGATCAAACTATTAAAAGGTCGAATACCTGATAAAACAAAATTTTACACAAAAAAAAAAAAAAAACTAAAGGCTGCGCCCCCCGCACCCGCCACTACTTAAATATACCAACTCTGAGATCGCACTACAGTGTAGGAAATGGAACTCTTCCATTTCTGCACTGCATTGCACTAAAGTACGAACTTGGAGTTGGTATATTTAAGTAGGGGGGTGTGGGGGTGCAGGGGTGTTTCCCCCCTGCTTACACCCTTTAGTTTTTTTTTTGTTTAAAAAACAGTTTTATCAGGTATTCAAACTTTTAATAGTTCGATCACTAGTGTTCGATGTTTAGTGATTCAAACTATTAAAAGTTCAGTTATCTGATATAGACCCATGTGAGGATTAAGATATTCCCTGGCAAAGTGCAAATCACTAAGTAAATACATGCATCTTTCCTGTTCTGCATTTCAACAGTAAGTCTGTCCATGTCTCCCTCAAAAGATAAGGATGATGTGGTTTTTGAAGTGAACTTAATAATTAATGATAAAATAACACTTAATAGCGCTTTTGAAAATAATACCATATTGCAAAAATCTTTGTCAGACATTTAACAGTCTGTTGCAAGCTTTACTAATTCTGCACTCAGAGCTGCTGTTAACAGACTGTTATGGATTATGAGCATATTCATAGATATTCGACAAATAACTGAATTATACATAACCATGCACAAATAAATGTTAATATCACTAAGTCAAATATTCTTGTGTATATAACTGCTTTCTGTGAAATAAACCAAGATAACAATATAATGATATGTTTCCCTTGTGTGGATTGGAAGTCACAGCACACCAATATGTAGGAATTCTTGCCAGTTTCCTTAACGGCAGAGTTAACAGGCAGCAAACATTTCTTCTTAACAAACAGTTACTGTTTGTGTTTATTGAAATTCCTGCAGATAATGGATAAATACGGAAACTTTCACCACTTATTGGCCATTATACTCTAAAGAAGTACAGCTATCAACACATAACTGAAAACACGTGTAAGCAGTAGTACAGCCATTCCTCTTGGCTTAAAAATGTGACTCTTTAAAGAATGTTTACTTTATTAGGAGGAATGAAGTAAAGAAGTTATTTATGAGTTGCTATTCAGACATACATGGCTACAGTAGGCAATACTGTTGGGCTATAATGGAAACTACAAAATGCATAGTCATCAGCAGCATAGGGGCTATAGGTGTCAGTGATGTATAAGGACAATCAGTGTGTGAAATTATGTCATTATATGTTGGAAAACAGATGTACATCTACAAAACTCAGAATTATGTATATTATAAACATTATTAAATAAATTAACACCATGGGAATTAAACCAATACTTATATGGAGACCAGTTACCACATCTACTTAATTATCCAGATGAGTTAAGTGTCAGATTATAAAAGCCATCCATCCGATACATTCCGGACACAGATGTATCTCTAAATTCTGTAAGAATGTTCAGGTATATATAGGATAGTGACGCTTACTGTAGGATCCACGTGCTGTCTCTGTACCTCGGTGACCCTTGGATGAAGCTCTTCCATGTCACTCCAATGTAGGTCATCATAGCAGTGGCAAACCTACATTTCAGTCTAGTAGATCCCTGTACGCTATTCATACTCCCTCACAGTCTAATTGCAGATGGTGATCATTGCAAAGTTCTTTGGCCTAGCTCTCATCTGATGCTTCACTCAAGTGTAGATGGTCATCATCTGGGTTGTCTCCTCCTCCATCCAATTGGACACATGGGCACATTGCAACCTCCTGAAGTAGCCATCTTGATACTCCAATGGAAAATGTAGTATAAATGCAAAAACTGAAAAATGCCCACTGAGATCTCACTCAGTTCACAGGTAGCAATGGTCTGATCTGTAAATTTAACAAAATCAATATTTACAACTGGCACTTTTGTCATGTTATCAGATCATTGGAAGATAACATGCATGTGCCACACATGTATTTTTATCGATACCTACAGGGTACTTGCATGATGCACCTGGGTGTTAAGCCGAATGTAGACAGTTTATACAGATGTGCACAAATGGGATTCCAAACCTAGAATTTTAGCAAACATCATTAATTATGTATAGCACAAGGGGTACTTACAGGTGGGTGCACATTAGGTACTCTTACTTTCAGTGGTCCCTGAGTCATTGGTAGCTGATAAGGTCAATTGGCACCTGCTGGCATTTCTGTTTTGGGGAATATTACATCTGATAAACTTACTAATTCTCAAACGTACCTGTTTATATTTATTTTTACTGAAAATGTGTGCTTTAAGAGAAATGGTTGTAACTTAAAGGAGTGATGTTTGATTGACCTTTATGCATGCAGGTTTTGTCATTTTCATTAATGCCATGCAATAATTTTCCATATGCAGTTGTACAGACAGATTTACATAACAAATCAAAATACTACATAAAGACAAAGTTACCGATCATCCATATTTTTGTGGATAATTCCGTACACTCTGTCGTGGGGGTATGGAAACCTGTGGATTCTGACACTGTCCACATGTACTATGTTCTTTTGCTGTTACAGATATTTCTTCATTGATAGTTCTTAACAAAAGTTTTAATACTAAATTCTTTTTCTGCTATGGATATTTCTTCTTTGATGGTTATTTTGAAAAAGTCTTATAACTACTGTCTCATATACAAGGGATCTATACTCTCTGTGGCCTGCTTATGGATCCTGAGGTTTTCTGATGCTTTCTGTAAGTTGTTCAATTGTTAATTTGTGTAGAGTTTTAATACAAACTGCATGTGGACTCCTGTGGCATGATGCTGTCGTCTTTGGACCACCATTCAACAGATTTGTACTGTAAGGGGTTTTAACTCCACAGACAGCTTATAAAGATATCACAAGTTATGTTGATATTACAATTGTTATGTATGCAGGCATTGTTGTTACTTTTTATATGTCACATTAGTATTTGTCACAGACACGGTTTTATAGACTTTTGCATTGTACAGGAATGCATAATGTCTATGGTGACATTCACTGCCCACATCTGCATAACTGGGTTCCCACATAAATATGCATGTGCATATCATTGCCTTTTAGATGGCAAACCATCTTAGGGCATGGCAATTTCTCCCCACAAGAAAATGACATCATACTAGATGCTCTGCAACAACATGAACAGAGACTCCTTGGATGTGCATGGAATACAGTTTGGAGAAATGAAGTGTGGACCATTACCAACATGACTAATGCAGCTGGAGGTCAAAATAGGTCCTGTGAGGCCTTTCAGTGATGCTGCTTTGGAATGATCCATTATGCAGTCAACAGGTTGCAAAGAAATGAGAGATTGAGGGATGCCACTAGTGGTGGTTCCACTAGCGGTGGCCCACCATTGACCCCCCCCCATGATCACATCACAATATTTTGGGCATTGATGCATACAGCAAAAGGGTGAACAATGCATACCTGTAAGTGGATAGAAGCTGGAGTTCCAGGTCAAACATGTATGGCTTACTTTCCATGACATGGCTGAGTACAGAGCAAATCATCACATATTGCTGTGGCATACAAATTCTTGTATTGCCATTTTTGATTTACAGAAGCAGAATTGAGCCATTCACAGAGATCCACACAGGGTGATGATGACAAGCATAAGTGTAATGACATGTACTCATACAACTGCAGTACAGACAGAATGTAATGCTGTTTGCATTAATATTCACATGTCCATTTGATTCTGGACAATCCCAGGGAATGGCAGGTGAGTGTCTCCATACAGTGTTACTGTAACCACTACCTGTTACTGCCTCATCCTCATGTCATGGCACTGCTGTTTACTGTCATATTGATGTTACCCTAACATCGCACAACAGGTACATTCACTGAGGCACATGCTGTGCAGATGCAAGTACAGACAGGCCAGGTATGTTACCACAACAGGTTCCTGGTTTGCAACAATGGGTATCACACGTGATACATTACATTAATGTGTCAGTTATTCAACACAGGGACATCTGACCAACAAATGCAATGTGTATCATGTGAGTATCTGCAGCTCCTGTTATTGTCTTGTATATGTCATGCTGTCAGTATTGTGTTGGCTGAATACATGACTGTGTTGTCTTTCCCTTTTCTTTCCCACTATAGGATCCACAGTACAATACACAAACTCACAACATTGGGAGTTTGTCAGTGGTATGGTATTACCTATCTGTCATACATCACAGCTGGTACTTCTGTTGTTTTTCTCCAGTAATACTGTGTCCTCCTTCCTATTCCTAGGCCAGACTGCATTATCATCCAGTGCACAAATAAGCGGTATGACTATGTCAAACCTACTTCATGTTTTAATACTGTTAAAATGGCTCATGCTGCTAATGATGCAATTAACAATGCTGACATTTTTCCCTAGAATAGTTGAAGTTTATCCCTCTTTTACTGCACTGTTTTCCTAAAAGGAGTTGTCAGGTGTGTGTTTTGTTGGTATCCATCACATATGGCATGTATGCTGGCTGTGTAACCTAATTGTCTATAACCTGTTATGTAGATTCAATGACCCACACGCAGTCAAAACCTCACTGTAAGTCATTATTATCTGTAACATTGCAGTGTGATATATGTGTCATATGTCTTTAAATGATATCCAGCCATGTGATGTAATCACATTGTCCTGATCTGTATCATTTGTCTGTTCTTTTAGCACACCAACTATCTGTATCCTCTGTTAGCCCATCTAGTGATCTTGATTTGGGATCTGATGTGTTTCAGTATGGTACCATGGCCCCTGGCACACAGGACAATGATGTGGTGATACAGTTCAGCCAAGATGGTGACAGTGATGTGGATGCAGATGTAACCTCAGATGTGGAGGGAGACTTGTCTGGCCATTCTGACAATGAGCAGACATTACATGGTGAAAAGGATGAGGCCGGTGAATAACAGACCCAAGCCGCAACTGCTGCTGATGTTGTCAGTTTCTCACAATGTATTGATAATGGCAATTGCAATAGACATAGGTGTGCAGATGGTGTACAATGACAGATGTCAGGGGGTGTCTGCCTACTCCTACAGCCAAATGAACATTCCTGGCAATATAATGGATCAGACAGGTGTGTACTTGCCCATGCAATAGATCATGTTGCACACCATTTGTATGGGCTGCATGAAGGTCAGGAGCACAGACACCATGAGGTAATGGTGTCACTGTCTACTCAAAATGAAAGTATGCTATCTGTGGCACAGTCAATAGAAATCATGGCTTCTACAGTACTACAGCAGTGCCATAGTACAAACTGGGTTCTGTATGTCCTGGCTGTGCTTAGCCAATCGGCACATGGGAGAGGCAGGTCACCTCTCAGCAGAACTAACCTTGCCCATCATGCATCAGTTCTATACTCCAATGTGCACACACTTCCACTGCTGACCCATTTGCTGTGATCATACCAGTCACGACCAGACAGTCAAGTAGCAGTTATGCTCCTTTGCCTCAACATGGAGCTGTCACCTCATCAGTCTCCTGTGTGGAGCAACCTAAGCCAAGTGTTTCCGTACATGGAGGGGCAGAGGAGACCACACTGTGAGCCATCAGCAAGGTCACCCTAGACTGCATTAGACTGGGTCTGCCAGTTTAATAACCATAGCCGACTCCATGTATTACATTAATTTATCTATACTTTACAGTAATATATTTGGCTTGTGATATTAAAAGTTCTGCATTATATCCTGTGTTGTTTCTGTCTTTTCAGCTTATTATAGTATAGAGATAGTAATGTGTTGCACTGATGTGTGTCACTTATTATTTGCTATACAGAGATACAACAGTCTATGTCTGTATGCATACCTGTGTCAACTGTGCCCTGAGCTGATGATCCTTGTTATAACAGATTTGTATATCTTCATAATGTCATATATTATGATTGTGGTGTTATACCTGATGCTCAGTGTGTGCATCTAGTGGGTAATTGCCATTAGATTCAGTGCACGCTGCTATAGTGGGGCAACACATGAAAATACATTTTTAGTCTATGCACTCATGTACATGTGGCTTGTCATGACTCAAAGTTGAGAGTCAGCTGCTGACATTTTGCCTGGACCTGTAGTTGTAGTCACACCCTACGTTGCCTACACCTGTGTCTTCTGCTGCCTATTCCTCCTACTTCTCCTCTGATACATGTGGGATGTCCTCTTCAGATATCTGGGGTTCTTGGGGTAGTTCACCCACACCTGCAGCTGGAAGACCACCATGTGCTTTATTTAGCATGTTGTGCAGCATGGCACACACTGTTATCATCTGTGTTGTCTTCCCAGGTGTGTATTGCAGTGCCCCCCTGCATGTGTTCAGAGACATTTGAACCTAGCTTCCAATACACCAAACAGACACTCTATGGTGTTTCTGATTTTGCATGTGCTTCTCCAGTCAGGTAAACATACTGCTCAATTACTACTCCATTCCCGATCCCCAAGGCGCCTAGTAATGACATTGCCAATAAATTATCTGGCATTCTTCTCAACACTGTACACAAGACTTCCACCACACCTGCCTTCCACTTGTGCATGAATACTTATTTCACTTGCTGTTTTCAGCTAATTCAGTTTATCACGTAAACTCCCTATAATGTAGCTCCCTATTTCCTTTAAAAGCTGATTTGTTTCTAGGAGCAGATAATCTCTCATTTATATTACCTGTCAGTTTAATGGAAAAATAGATAACAAGCCTGTTGAGTATGTCATGAAAATGCATTTAAATTTCTTCTCCTTGTAGATTCTTTTCCTTGCTCTAACCCTTATTTCAGCCTAACCCATGCTTTTATGAATTCCTCCATGGATTCTCTTCTCTCTCCCTGCTATTCAAGCAGATCATTCTATAGCTTGCAGTCTTCTCCATGAAGAGCTGCTTTCACAGATCTGAGAAGTAGATGATTCATATGGAGTGTTCATTTCACCACTTTCTGCAACTCTCTACTTCCTCTTCAGGATGACGCTTTACATCCCCTGTGCAAGAGTGCATTTAATGATTTATTTTTTTGAAAATTACAATTTCATCTCAAATGCATGCAAAACAAGATTTCTTTAGAACTAACCCCCCTAAAAATGTGTACACTGTTCAAGATAATGAATTAGCAGCATATGATTTGATTCAACCATTCAAAGGACTTTTTATAAAAAAAAAAAATAAAAAAATGCAATTTAAACTCTCCATTGAAAGTATAACATATCTGTATATGCCTGGTGTTTTGTGTGTGTGTGGGTGTGGGTGTGTGTGTGTGTGTGTGTGTGTGTGTATGTGTGTGTGTGTGTGTGTGTGTGGGTGTGTGTGTGTGTGTGTGTGTGTGTGTATGTGTGTGTGAAGCAAAATACTGTATACATGTATCTCTCTCAGGCTAATATGTGGATCTGCTTTGAAAGGTCGAACCACATATAATTGAAATCCATTTGAAATCTCGAAAGCTTAAAAACTCGAATGGCAAATTTTTCCCAGGGTAAGTAAACACCTTCCTAACATGCTCTTTTCTCCACTGTAGTGCCATCCCAGAGTTGGCATATATAGTTGCAGGGGGTGCAAACCCATACATTGGGGTCTGTGGGAGGTGTAGCATCCACCTAGCTGGGTTTTACTTACTTTGGTGTATGTTTCGTTTAAGTTTGGGCAAGTGTTACTTACCCTGGGAAAAATTCGCTGTTTGGGTATTTAAGCTTTTATTATTTTCATTTTGCAAAAATGGATTTCAATTATATGAGGTTCAACCTTTCAAAGTAGAGCCATATATATAGCTTATCTGAAAGGGTGCTATTTTATTTGTTTGTAATTTGCTTACTGGAAAATTCCAAATTGGCAGATGCCCTTTTCAGTGGGGACTCTGGAAGAAAAGCTCCACATAATGTACAGATTCATCAGTAGTGTAATACATGTAACTGAGTTAAACTTAGATTTTAAATGCCTTTTGATACTAATACGTTCATTAAGATCCAGTGGATGAGTAGTCTTCAAAAATAGTACTAATATGTTCATTAAGGCCTAGCGGATAGGTAACATTCAAAAATAGTTGCTGAATTTACTGTTTCACTCAGAAAAATCATTATTTAAGTAAAAGTCAACTATGTGAGATATATTTTCTGGAAGAAAGAGTCTGCGTAAGGGGCTGCACATCAACATATTTCCCTGTGGAATTCAGTTGGGTAATGACATTTATTGAACTGGTCCACTTTTTTGATAAGTAGGGCATGCAGCTAATGGAAATGGTAGTAAACACCAGAAAGTTACATAGTCACTTATAGATGAGAACAAATCATTGGAGAAACTTATTTTACCCAATGCTTGGAAATTACCACTAAGATTCATAAGCAGAAAAAGTTAGAAAGGGAGGAACAGCTTATGAACAGGGTCTACTCATGTTACTCCCAAAACATTTAAATTAATCCTGTAGTACCTTTTCCACTTCTGGTAACAATACATTTTACAGTTGGAAATGAGCTGGCTGAAGGAGTAAGGAGATCTAAACAACTGAAGGAAAAATGTCAGAAAGTTCCCCTGTCAGGTCTGAGTTTAGAGAACTTCCAGTCATAGAATGAGACAAAAGTATTAACTCCATTCATCATCCAAAGCTGTACCTTTTACAACTCCAATCTACACAGAGCTTCCAGTAGAGGTACAAGATAAGGGAACTGAAGAAAAAGGAATTTGCAATGAATTAAAACGCATTTTATGTGACTAGCATTTGGACGTTAAGCCTTTCGTCATTTCCTTTATATAATTTGGTTTCTATCTTTTAAAAAAACAAACTTTTAAAGAAGTGCTTGTCTTTTGTGCCTTTGATTTGTTCTAACATTGCAAAAGTTTCATTGGATTTAAAACTATTTATAATGAGACTGAATTTATCTTATATCCTTGACAACATTGGTATGACTATTTTGTCTCTCCCTGCCTCCCTGCAGCTGGCCATCTGCTGCTACCAGCTCATTTCCTAATTTTCTGTGTCCACTCTGTCCTCCTCAGCCTCCCCCCACCTCTACCTGATGCATGGTCTCTGACTGAACAGGAGGTCAGAGGATGCTGGTGCAGCATTATACTGCTGCTGGGGTATACAACATAACTCCCACTCCATGTGGCAGTCTTGTGAGCTCTGCAGATGATGTCCTAGGGAGGTGCACATGTGTTCCCATGCATGTCCAACTTTCCAACTAAGCTTATGTTATGGAGAAACTACCTGGCTCTTATGCTACTTAATGCAGTGAGCTTTGGCATCCTCCTTCCCCCAGGATGGGTAAACCAACATTGGCCATTCACTCCTATACTCCTCTTATGGTCCCCTCCAGTGCCCATGATACTAATCAAACACATGTCACCTGGGGCACAGTAAGGGCTTTATGCTTTTACACCACAGTGCCACTCATTGGTATGAATAATTTTATAGCTGGGAATATGAGTTACAGGAAGTGCAGTTTTAATCTACAGTTACCCCTGATGTGTCTCCATTAGGGTGCTGAAGGGTCCCCTGTAGCTAATATATGTAAAACCATGCATACTTTAGTATTGATTGGGAAAAAAATGCCATGACTTCCATGAGGCATCAGACACTGGATATGCTCTGAAACCCTGGCTCATGACACCTATAACAAATCCGCAAAATAAAACAGACCAGGGGTATACCATGCCCAGTAACAAATGAGGAACATTACTGAGCATGTGTTTGTGTTACTGAAGGTATGCTTTCATTCTCTGGATTCAATGATTAGTGCCCTGCAATATGACCCTGGCACATGTGCAAAAATAGAGTCAGTGTTTGCAATGTTATACAGTATAATACAGCAGGGTGGGAACTTGCAGGAGCAGCTGATCCCAGCGCAATAGCAATAGAAGCAGGATCAGATGAGGAGTCAATGGGGGGAACCAGCAGCAGATGATGGTCAAACTAGACACAGATGAGCACAGTATGCAGTGGCACTGACAAAGATGCAAAGGCCTACATATAACATTATTGTAGACAAGAATAAAGCAGATGAACTACAGTAAAAGTGTTGCATGTGAACAAATAATAGCAAATGTTTACCCATTCACAGGCTGGCCACACTGTGCATCAGACATACACAACCCAAGTAGAAATGGGGAAAGTACAGAGCACATCATTTACACAGATGGGAATTAAAGCATGCTATTATATCTATTGCCTTTCAGTGTGTTGTGCGTGCATTTGTGTGTGTGTGTGTGTGTGTGTGTGTGTGTGTGTGTGTGTGTGTGTGTGTGTGTGTGTGTGTGTGTGTGTGTGTGTGTGTGTGTGTGTGTGTGTGTGTGTGTGTGTGTGTGTGTGTGTGTGTTTGTGTGGTAGGACTGTTAACATTAAAAAGGCTTTGTGAAGGGCTAGTAGCAATGGAAGTTTGAGGGGATATGATGTACTGTGGGCTGTAGTGGTGTGAGGACTGGCCTGGTGGGACACAGTCTCAGCGGTAGTTGCACCACTCTGGCTTGATTTACTGACAGGTCCAGGACATGCATTGTCAGGTGTGCCCATGAGAGATGGCTCTACCAGTTTTTGCACTGGTTGTATTACGATCCATCTGTGGAGATACTGGAGGAACAGCTACATGGACAGTGCCTCACCTTAGAAAGTAAGCTTAAGAGGGCATGTCACATTCCAGTATGTGACTAAGACTATCCAATCAAACATATGGGAAATGCACATCAGTAGATCATCTTGCATTCCTGCATTACCATCATTAACTTTGCTGTGGCTGTGGTGGCATTAGTATGCACCTCCATGATGGCCCTGCACAGATGCTAGGTTGTAGCCACTGACACTATAACCTTGGGGGGTGGGGTTGGTAACTATGTCTCCAGTGAGCACCATTATCCAGTCTCCTGCGTTTACCTCTCTCCCCATGAGTGTTAGTGGCAGACCCTGGCATGTACCTAGTAGGGGGTACCATGCTTCTCTGACTGCTAATGACCCATCAATTTATCGCATTCTCCCAATGTGGTGTGTATTCCCTGGGTATCCACAGGCTGTGCCCATAGTCTGCAGGGGATGAAGTGGTCAAATTCTCTGTGTCCAATACAGACACTCTCTGCACTCCCTGACTGTGACATCTCTTTCCACCATTATCAGAAGATGCCGATCCTCCAGCATCAGGTGGTGGCAGATTCACAGTGTTGGTGCTGGATAAACAATCACCTGTGAATATGCCAAAGCACAATTTCCGGTGTAAGTATGATCCAGCAACAGAAGTATATATGAAACTAAGATGTGCAAATATTAACATTAAAAATGAGTAAATATTTTAATTGTACTCCTTGTACAGGTGGTCATGCTGGGTAGAGGAAGAATCTCTGAGGTTCCTGTATACCATAAATCAGACAGCTTTAATAATTTGGAAAGGGAATAAGGGATACAGAGAAGTTACAAGTAGTTTTACATCAAAAGAGGTTTACATAACCAGGCATCTCCAATAGATTGTTTTGTTGACCACTCAAGCTCTGCCCAACACGCAGCACTGCACTGCATACAGGACCATGTGGAGGCACTGCAGCCTAGGACAGAGGACAAAAACTTTGTTTCCATGGCATATTATTCTTTCAATGGCCCAGCACCCATTAATCTACCTTCCCATGCCAGGTGTTCAAATCTTAATTTGGTAGCATGTGTTATGTCATCTGCCCTGCGGTGCCTGATTTCATAAATATGATAATGGCCAGTGACCACATTAATGCATACCATCACATCTTGTCAGGCACAGTCCCAGCAGGCCTGGTCAGCAGCATATAAGCTTAATAGCTATCATCCATGGCAACAGAGGGCATGGAGTAGTACCTCATTTGCATTGGACAACTTTTTGTTTGTGGAATATTAATATTTTGCTGCTTGGTGGTTTGATATAAACTTTGGCTTAAATGTCAGCTTTCCATCAGACTCTGCAGTGTGTTTCTACCCCACCACCTTTTTTTTTTATTTTATCTATTGCTTTGTTGGGTTGAAAAACAGTGGAATTAACCCCCTTGTTTGTTACTTACCCTGCAAAATCTTAAAACCACCATTGCCCCCTTGCCATTATAACATGTTATTAGTGTGCCTGATAGTTAACTCTCTCTATTCACACTCTTTAAGTAATGTCTGCTACATAAGTGTACTAAGTAAATGTCCCCCACAAAATGATATCTATAACATTTCAACTGACAGAGGTGACATGACTATTTTCTCTCAGGATTAAAAAAAGTTTTGTAAATGGAGTGTACATGTAACATATAAAAGAGGCAAACTTTTTTTGTCTGAAAGTGGTATCAGAGCCAGAAAGTTCAGAACTGTGCTCTGAGTATGTGCTGATGGTTGTGTACTCCCCACACCCCCTGATACTTAAATAATACCAACTCTGAGATTGTACTACAGTAAACAGAATGGTAAATTTCCCGTTCCGCACTATACGGCCATCTCCATTCAGAATGTTTGATGTTTCACAACTTCGATCATCTGGTCGTTGATGATCAGATGTTCAATGTTGTGAAACTCTGATCATTTGAAGTATATATATATATATATATATATATATATATATATATATATATATATATATATATATATATGGTTCCACTTGAAACTGTTGAATGTTCAGAACATCGAAGTTCTGATCATCTAGACCAGAACATCGAAGGTTCAAAGTGGAAGTGCCAGGTAAGTAAAAATTAAAAGTTTTGGGTGTGTATGCAAGGCAGCAAGGTGCCCTGCATGTTGTGTGTGTGTGTGTGTGTGTGTGTGTGTGTGTGTGTGTGTGTGTGTGTGTGTGTGTGTGTGTGTGTGTGTGTGCCATCTGAGTGTTGGCATTGCAGGTAGGGTACAGGAAATTTCCCGTTTAGCACTACCACATATAGCAGTAAATGGGAGATTTCCCTTACCCCACTGTAGTGCGATCTTGGAGTTGGAATATTAAAGTAGGGGTGTGTGTGGGGGGGGGGTCCCCCCTGCATAAAATAGATTTTGTAAGTTTATTTATGTTTGTGTGGTTCACTTTGAACCTTCAATGTTCTGAACATCGATGTTCTGGTCTTGATGATCAGAACTTCGATGTTTTGAACATTCAACGGTTTCAAGTGGAACTATAAATATATATATATATATATATATATATATATATATATATATATATATATATATGTGTGTGTGTGTGTGTGTATATATATATATATATATATATATATATATATTTATATTTATCAGCTTCATTTTTTTTCTTGGTATGTCTACTTCTCTCTCAACCATTATCTTTGTTGCTATCCCTTCTATCACATGCATTTATTGGGTTTGTTATTATATGCAGCAGTATCTAGGCCTGTACTCCTCCTTCTGGCAAGACATGTCAGGCCGTGACAGATGGCAGCATCAGCACCAGCAGCAGCAGAAGCACTCAGCACATCGTGATCCCAGCAGGCCACAGTCACTGCCACACCTCTTGCCCTACCCACACCACTCACTACAGGTAGACATGCACTGGCTGCTGGGACTGTTGTACCTGCCTGTAGCAGTTACACTGGAGGTGAGGCCTTTGTTTCCATTGACATCTGGTGGACAGTGTGGAAAAAATAACTGACAGGTGGCTAGATGCCTTAAATGACCACAGAGAGAATTTCCTCCAACAACTCATTGAGCTGCTTCCCTGTCCAACATTATCTCCACCATCTGAGACAGGGCCAGTTGGTGTCAGCACCCAATGTTGTAAACAATCTTCCAATGGGTCACAGCTAGCAGGGAGTGCAACTAAGGAACCCTGTCATATCCCCCACCCTGGTGTTTTCCTGTCTTTTTGTGCCTATGTCTTCACCCTCACAGTTGTGTTCCCTCTCTTTGTTGGATGGTTTCTTCACCCTTCTGCTAGGCCTCTCTCATTGTGTTGCCACATCCCCTGTCAGTCTTGTCTGTCTTCTGCTGCTACCTAACCTATTCCTCTTGCATTCCTCTTACTTGCCTTACTTCCTAGATTATTAGTTGTAAATCATAATGAATGTATAAATGGACATAACACCAAATATTATGGCAAGAGCCTAAAAGACCACAGCCATGCCATCATAACTTATGTTGATCAACCCAGTCTATTCCTGCAGGAAAAAGACAAGATCTTTAAAATCTTATGCTGAATTATTCTGTTTCTCTAGAATCTTAAAAGGGTCTAAATTATAACATTGAATATTTAACAGTTCGTATCACTAAAGGTCGACCTTTAGTGATTGATCTGTTAAAACATCGAATGTTCACAAAAAATAAAAACAACAACAAAAAAAAAACTAAATGGTGTAGCAGGGGGGCAAGCCCCCTTGCACCCTCCACACCCCCCACTACTTAAATATACCAACTCTGAGACCGCACTACATTGAAGTAAACAGAATTCTCCCCTTACGGAGATTTCCGTTTACTTGTTCGAAGTTCTGCAGTTTTGCTATTCTCGTGTCGACAATGTCAGATTTGACATTGTTGGCTTTCAAGAGTTTAATATAGACCCTCTTAAAATCCCTTATTCTGAAACTCTTACGCTTGAAAATAAACATTTGCTATATAATTGATTGCTCCTTTGTTCCAATTATCTGTTATTCTTAGTATAACAGGTGGAGTAGGAAATTTAAGAAAATAAATCATGAAATAGATTTCTTTTCAATATAGATCTTTTTCATTTTGTTTAGGATTTGATGAAAAATTGAAATAATTTTAGTAACTGCCTCAGTATCCTGTTTTGAATCAATATATTCAAGGAACTTATGATTAAGTTGAAACAAGTTAAAGAAAGAGAAATCTTGAGAAATATTGGAATTTAGGGTATCAACAAAAGAAATTGCAATACAATTTTCCTTTAGAAGCCAGGATGATAGGGGCAAATAAGGACATGGAAAACTAATATGGTTAAATGTAAAGAAAATTTTTTGCTGGATACTGAATATTTTTGAAACTGTGAATATTGGTAACCTTGCCTGTAAGTAAAACTAACCAAGCAAATGATCGTAAATAGTATTGAATTATTAATTATAATGTAAAAAAATGTTGTTTGAAGTATATTTCCAAATGAAAGTATTTAGCATCATTTGCAAACATGATGTTATTTCTGAGTCTTTGATATGTATAAGAAGAGGTATAATCTCTCATGGAATACTAGCAGTGCTGCCTCTCCTGAAAAATGTTGTCCACATATCTCTGATTTTAGGGTATCAGCTTGAAGATCAAAGAAAGAGTATGCTTTGAATAAAAAGACTAGCAAAGAGAAATTTTCAGTTTAAGCAAATTTATTTTACAACCAAAAAAATGTAAATAAATAAAAAATGACATTCCTCCAAGTTGTAGAGATGCTTAACATTGTTTGATAAAAATCAAACATTTGGTTTTCTGCTAAATAATCCATAATCCAGAGAATATAACCATCATATTTTTTTTTGTTAAACATTAATTATGAATTTAGTAAGGTACATTACCTTTGATTTGTCAGCAGAATATCATCCAAGTAATTTATATATGTTATATTGTACTTATTAATTTTGGTAGGGGTTATTGTGTTATCAGCTTTAATTATATTAAGAACAGGACTGATCGTAAGAAGAAAAAGGATAGTGGGTAAAGGGTATCCATGGTGGGTGACTTTTTTGTTCTAATATGCTGGATGTCAAACCATTTAATGAGATGTAATTCTTAGTAGTTTTGAAAAGTACCTTACCAATTTAAGTAAACTAGTTGGTAAAGCAATTTCTTTAGAATATAGAATATAGAATATAGAAGTCTTGTTGATAGAATCAAAGATTATCTGACCCTAGGGAGATAAAGACTGATGACGACTGTGGATGTATTGCTTAATTTTATAATGCAATAAAGTGGCTTGTAGTATATGGGTTGTCATTTACATTTTTCTACCAAGGATGATTCCAAATTGATTTTTATATAATGTGCATATTTTTGGAGCAAGACTCTGTTGACTAATTTAGCTATTATTTTATAATTATTGTTTAATAATGCTACTGGTCAATAATTCTGTGGATCAGGACTACCCGTATTAGACTTCCTTATTAGAACTGATGTTGCTAGGGAAAAAGGCTTAATATCTGAAGGAAAAGCAGCACTTGTTTTTACAAGAAGCAATCTCCTACGGGGAGAATGTTTTATAAAATTTTATTGAAATTGAGTCCAGACCTAGAACTTTATTATTAGGAAAGGAAGCAATTATTTATCTTATGAGGTGAGTAGAAATAGATAAATCAAATTAATCTATGGAATGAAAGGCATATGAAGAAACACAATCTTCCAATTTGCCTTGTTGTACTGCATTAATTTATTAGTGTATATATTGCTACACCATTGGGAATGTTATTCCTTAAATTGCTACTACCTATATTTAATGGTTCTGTATGTATCATTAAATGTTAAACAGCTAAATAGTCCTCATAAAAGACAAGCTATTACTAAATGGTTGACCAAAATGTAGATTGACATACTATGTTTACAAGAATGCAAAATAGCCCAACATCATGCTTATGTGCTTACTATGTTTTGGCAATGTATTCTTGTGTCTAGTCTAAATAAGACATTTAAGGCATGCATCCTTACTGGAGTAAGGCATTCTTTAAAGTGGCATTTTTTGTGAAAATATGTTAGTAAAGAAGGTAGGGGCCTTTGGGCTGGGTTTAATACCCAATTTGGTTTTGTAGGGATAGGTTGTCTATACTAACCTAATAATGATAAATGCAGTTTCTTTGAGAGTTTTGAGGAAATAAATAGATGTGATCCTAGTGGAATTTCATTATTCTTAGCACTCTATAGAGTTTGGGCACTTCTATCTTCTGAAAGGAAGATACTTGATATCTGGCATTTGCACCATCCATTAGAGGATGAACATTCTTTTGTTATTCCCACTACATTCCTGGTCAGTACATTAGATTATTCATTATTTTTACAAAAAACTGTTCATGCTGTCACTTCATTTGATGAATACATGACCCCTGTAAAGACCATGTGGCAGAGACAATCCATTATGAGGAGGGGGAGCTGAGCTCTTCCTTAAACTCTCAAAGGTGGACCCTTTGATTTCAATGAGACCAGAGCTTCTTAGTAAGATACAAGAAGATGTTAATCAGTTTTTTTACTTGATACTCCCTGAATAGCATGCATATTGTGGTATGCTTGGAATTCTTTAAATTCCATCTACATTCATCTGTAAATGAGTGAAAGCTAAAAATTATAAAGCTTTTGATGAAGAATCTGAGTAATTAAGAATCCAAGTAAATTGTCTTTTTCAGTAGTTCTAGAAAACTAAGTTTTGGGATATCACTGATTTGAAATTACATAAGCAACAGTATAAGCTTTTTAATCAGTTGGTAAGTGAGAGGCCCAGACATACTTACATAGGGCAACCTTAAGGTCCTGGACTATGGTAAATAAATTAGGTATGCATTTATTTTATAACTTAAGGAAATGAGACAGTTTATATTCCAGGACACTTATCACCCAAACTTAAGCAAGTGGTTACTGATAATAAAGAAATATGTGATACTTTGTAATGATCATCCATATAACCCAGACAGAGATTTTAAGGGAATGTCAAGTGTTGATCCCATGTGATGCTTAATTACATATACTCAAGGTTTTAGCCAAGTTACTACACCTCTTATAGTGATAAGGTTAAGTTTAGAGAAAGCTTTTGATTCTCTCCTTTGCAAATATATACGGAAAGTAAAGCAAATCATGCATTTCCCCTCACTGTGTACTTGCCCTACAAAGTTTGTATCGATTGCCCAGTTCTAGAGTTTTTAGTTAATGGCCTCCTATCTGATACCTTCTTGGCTGACAGAGGCACCCATAAAGGATGGTCTCTATCCCTTTGTCTTTTTTGTCCTGGCTACTTAACCTCTTAATGAAGCTCTTAATTTTTATTTTAATTTCTCTCAATGGTCCTTAAATGATATGCTGACCAGGGCTTTTTTGTTTGTGGATGATTGTATGGTTTTGTCCCAGGATTCTATTCATGATTTATAGCAGTTGATAGCATTTATTACATAATTTTATAGACATTGCTCACCTGATATGCAGTGCTTCCATATCAGAAATTCTTCCTTTCAGTTGTGCGGCTTTAGAATTGAAAAATGTGAAATCTGATCTGGGGTTGATCCTGGTATGCTAAAGCCTTTATTTTGCTTCAGCTTTAACAGCTGAATCTCGGGCCCTATTATAAGGTTGAATTTTAACTAGCGAATCCCCATGGGCCTTAAGTTGGTACTCCCACTCTCTCCCAAGAATTAGAAGTTTTATGCTATACACAGTGCAACCTTTAATGCGTTGAAAAGTTTCTTCTGAATCATTCCTCCAGTGGAAGTCTGGTGATTTGCACAAAGGAGGTGCAGCCACTGATCTGGGTAACTACATACCAATAACTCTTACCAGCCTCATATGTAAGGCAAAGGAAAGAATCACCATTGACATGATAAATGAGGACATAGGTAACCTATAAACACTGGACTCATCACAGTTTGGCTTTGTTAAAGGAAGGTCATACCTGTTACAACTGGTTGACTTTTTTGAGAGGGTCACCAAAGCATTGGATGATGGTAAGACTATGAGCACAGCTTGCCTCCACCTGGCCAAGGCTTTTGATACAATACCCCACTCAGTCATTATAGACAAGCTCACTAATTTAGGTATAAACCCTTTTATCATCCACTTGATAGCCAACTGGTTCAATGATAGTACCCAAGTGGTCAAAATAGGTGCGGCCACCTCAACTGAGAGGACAGTCACTAAAGGAGTCCCCAGGGCCCTGCAATTGATCCACTCCTTTTTGGCTTCTATTCCTCTGAAATGGAAGCAAATGCCAAAGGTTTATGGTTGATTAAGTTCGCAGATGATTGCAAGCTGGGTATTATCACCAACTCCTCGGCAGACACTAGCATTCTTCAAGAAGGTCCACCTCTGACTAATAAATGGTGCCAAAGCCATGGTCTTAAACTCAATGTTAAGAAATGCATAATTATGCCCTTCGGGAAGTTAAATATACTGGCTAATTACAAAATTGATAATGCAACCATAAGAGTCAACTCAGTGGTCAGGGATATGGGTAAGCAAGTAGACAGTAGTCTTACCTTCGACCAACAAGTGGCCACAGTGATGAGGAAAACATTTTATGTTGCCCAACTTATAAATAAAACCATGGCATCTAGGTCCAAAGAGGTCATTATCCTACTGTACTCTGCCCTTATCAGACCAATCATAGAATACAATGCTCCCTTTGGTATGTACATGGCCAGGGATATACATCAACTCGAGCAACCTCTGAGGTTTCTTATAAAAAAGAATACAAGGTGTAACAAACATGCTTTATGCAGAGTGCCTTAAAGCCCTTTCCCTCTACTCAGTCTCCTATAGATTACTGAGTGGTGATCTATGTCTGGCTTACAAGGTGCCCACAAACATCACACTTATGACTCCCCTACATATTTTTAAGTCAAAACGTACCAGAAATTCAAAGTCTAGGCACCTGAATTTTGTCTGTGACTTAAACAAAACATGCTGGAGAGACAGATATGTGTACCAGAGACTGCCCCTCCTATGGAGCAAGCTTCCCATCCATGTGAAGCTGAGTTTGTCTATTACTCAGTTTAAGCACAACCTAGACCAGTGGATGGGAATAGGAAATTTACACCTGAACTGGCAGCCATGTCCCTTATAGACTTTGTTAGCTTATAAATGCCTCGCTCTCTATGCCCTGTTCAGATACAGGACATCATTATTCTTTCAGGAAAACTTGGCTAGGATTAGAAAGGTCCCCTCGGGTTGTTAACCTAGTAGCAATCTATGAACCTATGAATCTACAAATCTATAAATCTACAATTCCCTTATGCAAAATTTACACTGGAAAATTGGTGGTACCTTATATTTAGAAGAACAGTGCAGGAAGTCAAGTTTGCATCGATTATATGAACTTCTTTCATTTTTCAGTCTAAAGGCAAAATGCAATTTCCATAATAATTCTCACTGGAGATATTTAACATTTAGATATGCAGTTTTGACCTTCTGCTTTAATTCATTCATTCCATCAAAGCTCTGGTGGTTTGTACTCTTACTCCCAATGATTGTATCCTCATATTTTTGGCAGAATCAAGTTATGGCCTCACATTTCAAACAAATGCTTATATTTCTGGTGCCATAAGGTTTAATAAAGAAATGTAAATCATAAACTTTTCAGCACAAATACATCTTTACAGAGATAGTGTTCAATAGATTCTAGGTCATAAACTTAAAAAATCATATTATACACAGTAAATATTAATTTTGTAAATTTGTATATACAACTTACATTATCTCAGTAACCACTCAAGCAAAACACAGACTGTCACCATTTTGTTTGTTCATCTGTGAGCTTTCACATGAGGCTGTTAACTCTGTCTGTGCAACCTGGTTGTTGAGTGTGGTGTGGCAATAGAATCCACAGCCTTCTGCACCAACAGAGAGTACACCACCTGTTGCACCACTAACTCTGCTTTCAAGATTTGTAAGAGGAGCACCGATGGCCATTTGCTAAACAAAACAGCGGCACATTGAAAACATACTCAGCAGGACCACCAGTAAAATTCTCTTCCCTTGATACTCATATTCATTGAAAATGCACCCGACCAGTGGCAGATTAAGCATACCTTTGTCCCTAGATTATTTTCAAACTATGGGCCCCCTGCATACGTTTTTTCTTTGATTCACCTTCCTGATCATTTTATACTTCTTTTTTAATACAACAGCATTTGTTTAGTTTTGTAGTTTTGAACATTTTTTCCAGTAAGCAGTGAAACAAAGTGTATGAACCAATAATGACAAAAGTACCCATTTTAGAGCATTTCACCAGCTCTAATGACTAACACTGACTAACTGACGGGCTGTCTGGCAGTCGATGTAAAGAAGTAAGGCTCTGGCTTCCTGTAACCAAGATACAGGGTTTCAACCTAAGCAAGTCACTTAACTAAACTGCCTCTTGTGTCTAAGACATTTCTCTCACACACACACACACGCACACACGCACACACACGCACACACACACACACACACACACACACGCACACACGCACACACGCACGCACGCACGCACGCACACACACACACACACACACACACACACACACACACATGTGTTCTTGTTCTGGAAGTCCATGAGCCTATTTATAAATGCTACACAGTGCCCACCACAAAGCTCTGCAGCAAAGAAAAACTAATGCTGCTTTTGAGTAGATCCATCCAGGTGTTGTTGCTCATACCTGCCTGCAAATATTCCATTTGAGTGTAAAGCTGTGGCTGTAAAATGCCCTGCTTGCATTTGTTCCATTTCATTGTCTCGCTCCAAGCAGTAGATGTAATGCTAAAATGTCTTAAAGCAGCAGGATTTTTTTAAAAATTGTATTTAATGTAGGTGAAACACTAAAACAGAAGTAGGATATTTAACATTGTGGCTGGGCTGCCAGCAGCAGTGGGACCGAAGGCTCAGGACAGCTGAGCTTCAAACTCTGGCAGAAAAAACAAATAAGTAATAGAAAGAAGTATAGACTGCCCAACTGAATAGTTTCCAAATAATAGAAAGTGCATGATGTCCTTTAAAATGAATTATTTGATTTAGCAGGGAGTTTAAGTGCTTGCTTAACATTTCTGTAAATGATGACTGGGTTAATGTATAATGTTTGCAGGAATGTTGACCACTGTGTCACGCAATGCACAGTAATAAACTGCTGAGTCAGACAGATGGATTCTGGAGATATTAAGAGCTACATAGCTATTGGAATAGTCAAACTGGACTGCATATCTTTCTCTTCTAGTGCTATTTTGATATCTACTGACTTGAAGCTCCAGATATTCAATGGGTCCATTTGGTTTCTGCCTGTACCAAAATAAGACAGGGTTATCTCTGTTGATTGTTGTGAAATTACACGGAAGTAGGACGTTATTGCCTTCATAGATGTGGCCAGTCAGTTCTGGCTGTGATACTTTGTCCCCGTGTATGATACCTGACAAAAACAATGAAAAGAATGGTCATATTTACATTTATTCATGAAAATAACCAAAATCTATGTACATTTCAGAAACTCACTTATTCAAGAAATGCTAAAGAAATTCCTCTTGTAACAAAAGATGTTATCCAGTTGCATATGTTATTCTGCCCTAATGATTTAGCTATCTGTTGTAAATAAAACATAGTGAGTTTCATGCATGCGATTGGAACTCACCTATCAGTAGAAGAGCAAATCCAGTACTGCGAGTAAAACACATGGTGACACTGATGTGAAGAATGCAGTAAAACAATAAGAACTTATTAAAAAGTGAGATTTTCTGTATCTGAGAAAGGTCAGCTGCCTTCAGATGACAGTAGTAGAAGAGAGGGAAATGGTATAAGCATTTATATCAAGACTTCTAAAAAACATCAAAAATTATTTCCGATCACAGTATATTCTGAGGTTATCATCATATGCACTGCAAGCTAAGTACAGCAAAGAAAGGAAGGGTGTGGCTTTATTATGTGACGCATTCTACAAGGATGATTTACGACACTAACAAAGGCAGCAAGTAAGCCGTTAGCTGACAGTAGCTGTGAATGAGATTCTGTGTAGAGAGATCTGATTGCATTTATGAACTTTTCCACCCTCTTAACAGTACATAGTGAAGTCTACTACACTGCTAAGAAAACACAGCATATGTGTAGCCGAATTGCTTATACATACATTTGTTAGGGCTTTCTTCTTGCCAAAAAGAGTTTCTGTCATGACTCTGAAAGGATTTTTTTACAGATTGGAACCAGCAGAACAGACTTCCATGCTGTAAAGTAAATTGAATCATGTAATGTGGACTGAATATCACTTATGGCTTCACTTTACAGCTGTTTAATATCCTTCCTGAAAATTTACATACTGCACATTATTCAGATTTCCCAAAATAATTACCTCTTAAAATTCTGCAGGTATATATTGCAACAGTAAGAAACAGTAATTATTGTTTAGAATAGTTTCACTTAGGGAAATGTGTAAAGGGAAAAATAACTTAGGAATATTAATCTGCGTTTGCAAGGTAAAATTAATGTTTTTGCCCCATAAGAATTAGTGTACCTTTATAGGTTCATAGGAGGTTATTAGGCTAATGGCCATAGAGTCCTTACAAGCCTAGCTCTGTTATACCTGAGTTACCCTAAATGACCTTAGTTAGATGAGCGTTATTTACCGAGCAAGTCTAAGGTCAACACTGTCTACCCCTGTCCATGAGGGTCATAGGTGCAACCCCCTGAATGAATTTGTGTTCTCCCATCCAATTATCCTGGTTGTGCTCGAAGATGGTCAGAGATAAGCTCTGCTTAACATGAATTGGGAACCTATTTCGAAGGAGCAGCAATGTCTGTGAGATATATTTGTCTCTCCAGCATGTTCTGTTGATGTCACAGTTGTGTTTAAGATCCCTGGAGCAAGTGACTTTAGCCCCATTTGATTTTGAATGTGCAGCATTTCCATAAGGGCAGGGTCTGAGACTAACCTCTAGGCTAGGTGCAAGTCAACTCTCAGTATCCTATAAGATACAGAGTACAGTAATAGAGCCTTCAGTCTATCCACTTAGGACATGGTTTAGAGGCCCTGGATATTCCTTGTGGGAAACCTCTGTGGTCTTTCTAGCTGCTGCAGGTGTCTAGTGAGGTACATGCAAAAAGGGGCATTGCATTCTATTATTGGTTTAATGAGGGTCGAGTTCACTGGAGTTATAACATCCTTAAACCTGGATGCAATACTTCCTACTTTCAACAAAAGTCTGTAAAGGATGCAAGCAGCCCCCTTAATGCTGAGATTTGTAAATCAGTTGCTGAACAGTGCTTACCAATAGTATATGTTTTACAAATGTGAGCTTCAGCTGACATGAAACAAGATATCACTTTGAAGTACTAAAAAATGCAATTTAATAACAAATTAAGTGCACTCTTGTCTACATCTGTAGGATGATCTGCAGATCAGAAGAGTAATCTCCTTTATTGTCTTTCTTCATGTTAGGACATAGTGAGTTAGTCATAGAATAAGTTATTACTTCCTTTTTTTCAACAGAAGTAGTCAGATGATAATGTAAAGTAAACAAATTATAAAAGAGTTAAGCCTGTAAGGTTATTATACATCTTAATTCAAGTACTTAATTTTAAATTGTACCCATTGCACAGTTCATTTTATGTAGAGTATCTAATGTTTTAATCTTATAATCATGTTTACATAATTATGGATATGCATTTTCCTTCCATGAGATTTAGCTTTATGTTGTGGAGGAAGTTAAATTGCCCAGTGTAAGATTTGTAGTTTGTATTATCTCTATGTTAACAATTATCCCTGAAGCAGTTCAAGCTGTAGGTATCTTTTAGATGTTTTAGCATTTATTTATGAAAGTAGTATAATCTCACTCTTTTATTAGTTGTTTTGATAAGCGATTCTAGTTTGTTAGAAATATTTTATGAAAACTTTCCTTTCTTCAATAACCTGCCACACTATGATCGCTGTAGCATTAACAGGTTGCATGTTGATGCTCTTAGGTCATGGGGAGATGGTTACTTGCTGTAGAGGGAGGGACAGAAATGATATTCAGAAAAAAATGGATGTTACTAGAGATAGAAGTAGTGTGGCTCAAACTATTAATGGAAGCCATCTTGTTTTTTGAGTGTTTTGCAATGGCATTCGATCATGATCATATTGATTCTCAAGGAGATCGAGAGCCACTGCAAAAGTCCACAGCACTGAAGCAATAACTGTATAACCAAACTCCAGCCCAATGTGTAGCCAATAAATATTGCAGTAACTGAAGACTGTGAAGATGAAGGTAAAAATCCCCAGGTAAAGGACATTGCAGTAATCCAAACAGTAGAGATCAGTTCATGAACCACCATAGAATGATCCTTTAGTGGCAGAAGGTGCTTTACCTCAGATATACTCCACAGATGAAAACCAAGCAGTACTTTCAGCTGAGGTGCTCATCACTGTGCAAGCCAGAGGTTCCAATAGCTTCCAAAGAGAGCAAATTGAACAACAATTAAGAAATTAAAATGCTTTTAACAGTTGAGAAGATTTGCACTTCCTTTTGGAACTCTCACAACAGCAAAGTCATTTGGATAGTGATACTGTATTTTTGGGTCTATATTAGATAACCGAAAGAGCAATTCAGCGAATGCTCACATGAGCAAAAATACCGGGAATCAAACTCCTTATTGTGCTCCCCACACCCCTCGCTAACTATATATTCCATCTCCGAGGTCGCACTACAGTGAGGAAAGGGCAAATATCCTACTCCTCACTGTACTCCGACACCACAAACACCTTTTCAATTCCCTGCGTTTTCACTCGTGAGCGTTCGCTGAATTGCTCTTTCAGTTATCTGATATAGACCCACATTTTTTTCATATGACAGGAAAGGAAGCCAGTAATTTGTCTGGCCTTTTGTTGTTGTGGATGGCTTTCCTTGATTGGTGCCAGATCAGTTACATCTGAAAAAGTGTGCATTTGAATTCCATAATATATCTTGGCTTGGTGCTCATTTTTGTTGAGCTGCTCATTGCTTGGTAACACACTGCAATGCACTTCACATACACATTATTACTTACTGGCATAATTCATCCTGCAGTCTTCTCTTAGTGGCATTTAAGAAAAAGTTGTACTGTTGTTACTTATTACGTAGTATAGACTGTGCTTTATCCTGCATGCTGCATAAAGTAGGGTTTTATTGTTCCTCCTTATCATATAGCATAGACTAGACCCCAACCTGCATGCTGCATAAGGTAAGATAAGGATGTGCTGTCCTTACTTATTGCATAGTGTTGACATGTAGTGTCATGCATGCTACATAAGGTAAGGTAGTGCTCCCCTTACTTTGTACATAGTGTTGACATGTAGTGTCATGCATACTACATAAGGTAAGGTAGTGTTGTCCTTACTTTGTACATAGTGTTGACATGTAGTGTCATGCATACTACATAAGGTAAGATAGTGCTGTCCTTACTTTGTACATAGTGTTGACATGTAGTGTCATGCATGCTACATAAGGTAAGGTAGTGCTGTTCTTACTTTGCACATAGTGTTGACATGTAGTTTCATGCATAGATTAGTACTAAGCTAACTGCCCTTGGGAACCATTTTAAGCTTAGCCAATTATCCCTTATGAGACTCAAACCCTGCACCTTGTGTTTGTAAGGCAAACACCTTAACCATTAGGCCACCCTCCCAACCCTGCTGTGCTGCATAAGATAAGGTAGTGCTGTCCTTACTTTTTACATAGTGTTGAAATGTACTGTCCTACATGCTGCTTAAAGTATGACTGCAGTCATGTGAGATTATTTGCTGCATTATTAAACAATCGATCATCATTTTTGATTATTCTCATTGCTTTGCGCTGATTTCCCATTTATGTGAGGAAAAAAAAAACAGATGCTGATTGTACCCCTAACGCTTTCCACCTAGGGTGGCTGTTGGCTTCCACATTTGCCCCCTCTAGCTCCTTAGTGTTGTTAGCCATCCCTCTGAATACTATCATTCATAGTCCTGATTGTACTACAGTCAAGCTATTATGCTTATATCAGTCTAAGGTACTACACCCTTCTGACTTTTCTGATGCATGCATTCTTTTTCTATATTAGTTTAATCTGTTAAACCCTGCTTAGTATATACTAACAGACTCAGGCTTTTGCTACACTGATATTCCTACCTTTATATTGTAAAATCTGTTATACCTTTATGAGTCTAAATTAATTACAGTACTAGCACTATTTGAAAAGACAAATGGATTCAGTCTAATCGGATTCCTTATATACATTAGACCCTTCTGGCCAATATGGAATTTTGTAAGTTCTTGCCTTTTCTCTGGCCTGCTTTAGTATTTGGTAATTTGAGACAATGCAACAATTGTACCAGGATTACGAAAAACCTGGTATTGCTGCCTCACAGCGATTCAGTTTGTGACAGGTGCAAGCAGACGGTACCTTATCACCACAAACCAGCTTCAGTAAACACCACGTGCACTCACCAACAGTACAGATCAACTCCAAAACACCTACCTCTACAGAAGTTTTCAGGAAAATGTTGCTTAAGACTCCTAGACAAAGGGCTAAGAAACCTTAGATACTAGATCTTGTACTTCAACAGGCACTGCAAATACCCCCAAGAGTTCCAAATGCTGACGCCAAACTCTTAAGGTTTATTAAGTCTACATCCAGACATGGTAATGCTTTGGTAATTGGTGACTTCATTGTCAGACACACTGATACCTCCCTCAGTAGCCTGGGTAAGAACAGAGTGGTACTTGCCTGTCTTTTTATAGCCAGAATCAAAGATGTCATGTAAGCATTCAGATCTTTCCATCCTAAAAAAATACTTTTATGACCTTTAAGTGGCTCATATGGGGGGCTGAATGGCTTTAGACACTTTACACAGATGAACATGTAAAAAATATCAAATTTCATCATATCCTATGCCTTGGCAACAGGAAAAATAGTTACCTTGAGTGGTACATGTATCTAAGATTCAAAGACAAGATAATTGGTGTGATGCCCCTGCACTGGCCAGTAATCAAGGAGCTTCAGTCTTCACCATTAACACCAGTGAGGGATGTGCACATTGGGAAGATGACAAGAACACACACAGTAAAGTGCAATTTCTCTTAAGAGAACACAGAAATCACAGTCAATCTGGAGCTGGTTTCTCCCTCTCTCTCCAGATCTCCAATAAGACTCCCTACTGTCATAGCTATAGCATTAAGCTTTCAGCCGAGTGGTCAAGCCAAAACCTCCAGCACCCTCTCTGTCCAACCAGTGCTTCGTGTCCCTACCCAAGTAGCTCACACACACACACACACACACACACACACACACACACACACACACACACACACACACACGCATGCACGCACACACATACACACACACACACACACACACACAGACACACACTTTCAGATTTAATTTATATGTAAATACACAGACACTCCTGGGGAAGGATGGCACAGGTTTACTAGCTATGCCCCCTTCTACCCAGACTATAAGGTAGCAATCACTTCCACCAACCAGCTCTACTTATCAGCTACTATAAGGCCCTTCCTAAAGGGTGAGCAATTCTACTGTGTAATGTTACTATTATCTAAATGGGAAGTGTGTTCAAAATTAAGTCTATTTAGGAGTGGCCTATATGCATATGCAAGTACTGTAAGAGCAAAAATATCTCTAAACAAACCAACCACAATTAAAAGGTTTAAATATATTTAATAAATAATAATAAAAGCACAAGACAATACTCAATAACTCAAGACAGTGACAACAGAGTTCAGAATCACAAGAAATACTTTAAAACAACATTGCAGGACAGTCTCACATATATACAGAAAATATCTAAACTAATCTTTACTGCATTCCTAACTATATGTAAGAGCTACTATGCCCTAAATGACTTACTTACAGAGCCAGACAAATATAGATGAGACGTGCTGATGAGATGATGTTTCTAGGTCCAAAGACAAATACAAAATGCACAGACTTTTTCAGAGAGATAGCTCTTAAATTAATAATAAACATTACTGCTTGGTTAGCTAGATGACATCACTAACTGACACCTCTGCCTTCAGTTAACAGGCTAATAGAAACTTAAAATTTTAGCACCTCTGTGTCAAAAGTAATTATCTCTTAGAAGTTCGCCTGGAATTGGAAGTCATAAAACAGTTATACACGTTTACCTTTGAAACCTGTAATTATTTCTGTTTCCAGACAATAGAAAGAATTTCTTGCTGCAGGTATTCTGTCTCCTAGCTGAGATAAGCACCATCATAAACAATTCACTTATTTTCTTACAGTTTGCAAGTTAACTCTGTTCTTTTCCAGTAGGGTACATTGTGGTTACATTCTTGAAGCTGAGCATATAACACAGTTTAACATAACACATAGGCAAGGATTCACAAAGCCTCCGTGTAAGAGTTATAACTCTTACACGGAGGCTGCAGTTAAATGGAGTGATGTCAGCATGCTTTGCATATTCATGAGAGCATGCTGAATCACACCTAAGTCTAACACGGTCCGTGTAAGACAGTAGGGGGCGTGTCCGTAGGCCGAGCCCTGCAAGCGGACACGCCCCCAGAAGTGTAAAAGTGCCCAAAGTAAACACCCACAACAAAGTCCACGGAAATGTGAATAAACACAACACAACACATGCCCCCACAGACTATGAACATAAAATATATAAATGAGCATGTTATATATTTTTTTTTAAATTGTAAAGATGTTTAATCGTGAGTGCGCTCGTTTGTGCGGGCGTGCCCATAGCACAGCTATAGTTAGCAGTCAGTGGGAAAGCATATAAAAACTAAATATGCAAAGTAAGCCAAGAAGCAATAGCGTAGCGGTAGAGATGTTGGCTGAAGAGCAGGCATTCATGGTTCGATCCCCCACAACACCAATTTTTATTTTTAGCAAAATAAGCACGAAACAAGTCCCTGACAAATATGTATACATAAAACCACATTTTATGTAAAATGTAATGAAATAGGCCATTTATATTGAAGAAATGTGAGGTAACAAAAGAATAAAAAATGTCAGATGTGCCCATAGCTGAGCTACAGTTTAACAAGGTGAGTGCATCTACTCGTAGGTGAGCAGTGGTTTAACAGGTGCAAAATAAGTGCCCGTAGCTGAGCAGTGGTTTCACATGCTCAAACTCTGTGCCCCTAGCTGAGCTGAGATGACTATGCGTGCTGATAGCCAAATGAGGCTTAAACCAGCGCACCCCATTTGCGCGGAGCTACCCACCGCGCCAACAAGCTAACCGACGGGCAACGTTGAGCAAGCTGTAACAAAACTACCTTTACACAGATACACCCCTTAGCCTGTCTAGACAGTCATAAAATATAAAAAGCAGTGGCCAGGTTCGAACCCAGGATACCATACACCATAGTCAAGGTACTGAACTACTAAGCTACGACAGCTATACTCAGGAATGCAGTAATAGCACATATATAGGAATGAATAGAAAATGGAGCATGACAAAGCAGGTCTTGGGAAGTGGATACAATTCCAAAATGGCCAATCACAGATAAGTGCGGGAAAAACGGCATATATAAGCCCCATAGGCGGGAATACACAGCATAAACGATTGTAGAACTGACTTGCAGCCAGAATGTCAGGTGTAGGTGAGGGTAGTTGCTTTCGAGAACAGAGGTGGGGCGTTGAGGAGTCCAGATACATGGTCTGGCTCCTAGTCCACAATCATGAGGCCCAACTCATGCAGGGCCAGGTCCTGTGGGGAGCATATAGGGCTGAGGTGTGGGACCGGTTGGCTCATGATCTTACCAGTGCCACAGGGATTCCAAGACTGGTGAGCAGGTCCGTCACCACCATGCGGACCTGAAGAGACCCAAGCAGGACCAATTGAACCTATGGATACAGGAGGCCTGGCAAATGCCCAATGCCCCACTACTGAGTAAGTTACATTTAATTATGTATTTAAGAAATTAAATTAGCTGATATTATGGAGATGTGTATTCCAATATTACTCCATTTATATTACAGCTGCAGGTGTCCGTTCTGTGAACCGACGAGCCTATGGCGATAGGCTGGTGCGGTTGCGCCACCAGGCAGGTCAGTAATCCACACCCAGTAACTGTAAAGAAATATAAAAGTATCACAGTTAGCAAAAGAATGCAGTGTAGTCACTAACCAATAAAATGTGCAAGTAACAGTGTAAAAGTGTTTGCAAGTATTGCTTGATTACAAACTGTGTTGCAGTCCGAAATCCCAACAGAACAGTGAAAATGTATGAAATAAATTCTGAAATAAAGATGCCCCACCTATAATATCATAGTGCATATCATAGCCTAGAAGTAAGTACCATCCTGAATAGTAAAATGAAAACAAGTGAGAGGGTGTGAGAAAGAGTCATGAATCCACCAATAAAGTAGTAATAACCCCTGTATAAAGTATACTGCAGTCAGTACAGAATGAAATGAATGTGACAAGTAGAACCAAACTGCAAAATGTGTCCAACGTGTTGCTGCAGCTGGAATGTGTATCCCAAAATCTGGATATGTTGCTCTCAGTCTGCAATATGCAGATAGTATGATTGTCTGAAATATCAAACATCCACAGTTGTCTATACCTATATAAAGCAAATGTAGCAGGATGATGTTGCTGAACAAAGCCAGATATGAACATGTATGAATAACAATAAAATGTATATTGATGTAGCATGAATAGTCCTATCACCAAAGTGAAGTAGTTATCATATAGGAAACTGTAGTCAGAACAGTAGTGTGTATATATCTGTAGCTATTAGAAATGTACAGCATATGTATTGGTATTCGAAGGTGTTAATAATATTTTCTTCACCCCACCCTATAACCACATATACTCCATTCCATGTGAAAATGGTATGTGCAATCACAATTAACACCCCTGGACATTTGTCCTGATGGGTCCTAAATATTTGCATGTCCATTGATGCATCTGCCTTGTTCATACATCCAAACCTGATGGCCTGTTGCCATCAATCAACCCTGCATGTTGTTGGACTGTGTATTGCTGTTCAAATTATGCATGTGTTATGCTTGCTGTTCAATGGTGTGAATATCTGGGTGTTTGGTTAATGGGAATACTAATGCATGCTGTTACAACTAATTGCGAATGGTATTGTATGTTACTAACCCAAACTGTCATGACATAATGCCAAACATAGAACGACAGGGAAGGCGGGTCCCAGCGGACCCACCTCTCCCACCTCAGCTGGCGAGTGCACCTGGCACTAGTGCCCAGTCTGGACCCTCCTCCGGTGGCCCTGTGCCACCTGCGGGTGAAAGCGCTGCAGGGGATGGGGCTCGCCCCCCCTCTGCAAGTGTGGCCGGAGGAGAACCACCACTCACCCTCCGTAGCATCCGGACTGTGGTGCGTAGGGAGATTCGGGACTCTGTTCTCGAGCCCCTACGACAGCTCAAGGCACAGGTGGCACAACTTACGGGCATGCCTGTTGCCCGGCCTACACAGCCCCCAGCACAGCCCCATCCTGGGCAGTGAAGGAACAGTGGCAACTGCCTATGGGTGGGGATATCAGTTCCACTGTTGCCATCTGTGGGCTCATGGGCTCTGGATATCCAAACCTCCGTCCCCGTCAATTGTGTAACCCCCCACACGTGTCATACACCGCCCCTGTATGCGTCTTGTTTGTCTTGTCTGTTTACCTATCCAACCTACCTCCCCAGCTGTACCGACTACCTTCACCTGACATACCACTCTCACCTGAAAAAAAAAAGAAGGGCACTCTGTACCCACAAAAAAATTATGCCCCATACATAGCTACCCATTCCGCACATATGTCTACCAGACATGGAAACTATCAATTACAATTGGCTGTACAACAAGTATTACTGTTGTCCTTACACCTCTCTCAAGGGTGGAAGGTATCAAATGTCACACCAAATTACAAACATATGCACAGCTGTTGCTGATGAAGAAATGGGCAGCTATGGGCCTTACCTACATCCCTCCTGCAAAACCCAAGCTTGTTTCCCTACTGTCTTACCCTCTTTGTGACCCCTTTTTCACCACTTTTCTGTCTCCCCATTTTCATTTCTTTCAAAGAAAATAGCGTGGGTGTGCGCTTGTGTGCGCGGAGCTAAACGCCAGTGCGCATGCGTGAGCTCCGTGCAAACCAGCGCTAACCCGGGTACAACTGCTTAAAAGGGCCTTAGTCACTTTGATTGACAGGTCTTGTAGTCAGTTCAGAAGCAAAATAAAATCCCACTGGCAGTCCCGAACCCAGGAAACAGTAGTCTGCATGACTTACCACTAAGCCATGACTCTTATACAAGAACATTGTGCTAAAATAAATATATCATGTAATAGTAGGAATGAATGTAAAGGGAATATAGATGTGTAGTACACAAAGCATGCCATTTAGAATTACTATCAAAACTAGTGGATTTCCAAAATAGTAGTGTGTGAACAGAAACAGCCATGCTAGTTGGCAGCTTGTAGGTAATAATGTCACTATAGCACCTTGCAAGCCACACACATACTCACAGCAGGATAATCACTGCCCATACCCCACAACCTCTTACAGGAACACATCCGGACCAAGTAATAAAATATGTGGAGCAAAGGCCCAAAACCAGGGACACATTACAAATAATGTTACAACAAACGCAGACAGTTCAGAGAGTTACAGGGTCTGCATTTTGTGGGATGTTTGGAAGGGTATGAAGTCTGAAACTTGAATGTTTGTCACTATATTCTCACTTGAGCCCAGAGTGATTTGCCAGAAAAAGCTGTGCATGAGATATTGACCAAAATATGAGGCAGAAATGTGGACAACCTGCAAATATCTGTACACATGACAGGTCTGACACCACCATATTTGAATAGTTAAGAGCCTAGACATAGCAACAGTGAATGACTTACAGGGATGCCCCACAGACTCCATGTGAAATGTACAAACAGTAGGCAGAAAGGTGTAACACATGCAATGGTAACTATGGAGTCCTGAAAGTATTCACCACTTGCATGGCAGAAAAAGTGTAGTAATACATATGCTCATGCTAACCCACAGTCACAACTGCAGCATACCAGACAATTTAATGGGTGTACCCCACTAATATGTACCATTCCATGAGGCAGATAACAGATGAACCTGAAAGTCTCTGGGGCCTGCTCAGCAGCATACTCAAATACCCTAATAGATGTCAAGGCCCACACCATGGCCAGACCACACTGCATGCTGTAACACCCTAGCAGATATAGCAAGCATTCCAAGGTGTGAATGTACATGGAAAATAGGAAAGCTACAGCAGCACACTACAGTCAGGACACCTAGCAGGCATACAAGTAGTGACTGTAAAGGGCAAATATTGAAGCCTTAGCAACAAAGTGCAAGCAAAAGTGAAAGGAAAGCACACACACACACATTAACAGTAGTAGTAGTAGTTGTAGGTGTCAGTGTACATACACAGTTAGTACAGGAAACTGGAGAAATGAATGGAGGAATGTTAATCTACAACACAGCTGGAAATATAAGAGAGATACCAACCTTTACACTCACAGAACATTGTCCACAGCATAACAGCATGGTCCCTGCCCTTAAAATCTGAAAGGGCTACGCCTATCTCACATACCTTTTTATAGCACTGTTCTGAAATCACAGTGAGAACTGCAATCAGTACACAACTGGCTGCATGCAATTAGCAAATGCTGGCTAACAATTGGGGTAGAGGCCATCACATGGGCATATGCAGATACCTACAAAAGTATGCTGTACTCCCAGTCCACACATGCAATACTTTCATTGCACCCTGAGAAGGACGTGAGAGACAGACAGACAGAGAGAGAGAGAGAGAGACAGAGACAGAGACAGAGAAAATTGCAATTAAGCTAACACAAACAAATTGTTCAGCAACAGCCACCTGAAAGCTGACAACTGGGAAGTGGAGCAGCAGGACAGAGAACCAGACGGCAACACAAGCAGCTGTGACAAACACAGGTAATGTAAAGTAATACTATAAAGGTCTACATACTGTGAACCCTCCATATGTGTCATTGGTCTGTATCCATATGTATATGAAGATGTGTAAAGGGCAGGGGACATACAGCAACTATCAGTGAAGGCTGTACATACATTTGTATGTGAGAGCATCTATGTGCACATATCAATGTTGGTTGATTGTAGGTTGTAGTGCAATGTACAAAGTAGGTTTCACAGTTATGTATGTTTAGCAGTATGTTAGTGTGTGTATACAGTATGGTAGACAAACATGTTGATATACCTGTCTATCATATGGATATGTATGTATGTCAACATATGTATGTGTATATATATATATATATATATATATATATATATATATATATATATATATATATATATATATATATATATATATATGATATGCATATATGTAGACATACATAGAGAGAGATGTAGGAATACATAGACAGATGTAGATAGATAGAATATGTACAAACATATATATGTAATGCACACATACAGATATAGATATATGTAGATACATATACATAGACAGACTGATCTGACTATCTACAGGTATGACTGTATATGACGACCTTCAACACACCCTGTCCCACCCTGTCTGTCACTCTCACCCCCTCTGTGCCCCCCTCTCCACATCTATAGCAATATATGTACATCAATATACATATGTGTATATGTATACAGACATATATATATATATATATATATATATATATATATATATATATATATACATATATATATATATATATATATATATATATATATATATATATATATATATATATACATAGAGAGAGAGAGAGAGAGATGTATATAAATTCTGAGTGAGGCACATGTGTAAAGATGTATTGCAACAGGTGCCTGGTGACAAAGGCATGGAGTGAACACCAGTGTCAAAACCGAGTACCATACCACATTTCAAATCACCTACACCAGTAACCACCAGATATGTGATTGGCTGCCCACCACTGCATGTGTCAGGGGTGAACAGGGTCATAAATGTGTACAATAGTGGCCCCAATGATATTCACAGTGGCACACTATCCCTGGAATACCTGCACATGGTATGTGTCAGCGAACATGGTGTGTCAGCTATGGACATGTAGGTCAGTGTACCCCTCCACACCACATAATGGATGCCATGGTATGGACCTCACATGACAGCTACAGATATGGAGAAGGACACAGTGACATGTACAACACTGTGACAATGCACTCAAACACATTACCAATGCACAGTGACTGACAACACCACAGAGTACACATATACTACCCACATAGAGGTTACCACTCCCGTATTTACATAAGTAAGTCACACCCATGACAGATGTCCAACAACCATAGTAACACCTCACACCATCCACAACCTAAATGACTGCTATGTGTCGTCCATGCCACTGCAATAGAGAGCACATGTGGAGGTAAAAGTTCCTACCCACAGATAAGACATACCCTGCAATAAACCACACAGTGTTAAGAAGCAAGACTCCCCATGAGTACATGTCACACATACCCCTGCTGAATGTTAGTCAGATAGGTAATATGCCATATGAGTCACCCTGTGTAACTGTGTGACAGCAGCAGGTACCATCACACCACATGTGTCACAGTGGTCAGGGTAGCAGAACAGTACGCTGCTGTAGTCCCAGGGGCAATAGCATATTGTATAGTATTGTATTGTAATGTAATGTATTGTGTTGTATTGTATTGGTATGTTGAGGTGCCTCCTTCGTGGAGTGGAACCACTGCTGCTGTGCGCCAGTGTACAGGTACATATCCTGTAGTCAGGCTAGTGTTACACAGCACTTCTATATGTGTGTTTAGCTCCTGTCAGAGTTTATGTAGCATGCAACTGGGATACCATCAGGTCCCATTCATGTTGTGTATTCTGCTTTCCTGAGGGTGGCTCTCACCTGGACATCTGTGATGACAGGGAGGTTACAGTCAGCTGGGATAACTATGTCTTATTTTGGGGGAGAGGGCGGGTGACACCTGCACTGAACCTGTCTGCCACAATGTTGTCAATATCTGTGGTGTCAGTGAAATATTTGTTGTTGTGTACTAACTATGGGCATAGAGGATGGATTTTGACCAGGTTGCTAACATAACTGAAGAAGGCCTTCTGGTTATCTGTAGTGTCCCTCTTGATTTCCCTCTCAAAGTTGCCCATGGATGTTTGTATGATGGAAAATAGATCCTTACTAGTGCTGCTCAGACATGCCCTCCCTTTATGGAATTATGCTCTGTCTTGCAGTAGCTTCCATCTTCTGTAATACAATCTGTCTATGGCTGGGGTCCACCAGACAGGATGCTGTCCCTTTGTGGAGAGTGTCTTGGTCATATATGGGATTGCATGATCCATGCATTCTCGGAGATGTCTGTAGAAAGCAATTGTGTAGGGGTCAGCATTGTGGGTTGTATCTGCCACTGGCCCAGTGGGCTGAAAGGATACCATGTCACTGTTACAAAGTGTAAAGTTTGCATCTGTAATGTTATTCACTATAGTCGTTTGTGCTGGTGGTGGAGGTGGGATATGTATATCCAGGGCAATCAGTGTGTGGTCAGCTCACAGTAGGTGATGATGTAGGCCATACAGTACCTAGATACAAACCCCCAGAGTGAGGAGGTGCTCTTGACCTGAATCAGTGTTCTGACTGCTGGGGTTTGGTAGTATGTCATATGGAGTGTGCCAGGTACTGTTGCACAGTTGCTGGCTGAGCACTGATACCTGGCCATTTACATGTGTATCCACCAATAGACAGACAGATGCTATATATGTGAGATATGTTGTATCATAACAGTTGAGTAGCATGTGTAGTATGTGTGCCAAATTCTGCTAACATATATTGCTGATATCAGGTTATTTTCTTTCTCAGGTACATGGCTCACCCGCGGAATCCCACTTACTCCACAGCTGAGGATGAGGAGATACACCAGAGCCTGGTGCAGGATTATGCAATACTCTTTTCCCGCACCAGCCAGAATCAGCAGGAGAGGGCTGCACTGTGGCAAGACCTGGTCCGTCGGGTAAATGACATAGGCACGCATAATAGGACATATGAGCAGGTACGACATCACTGCAGTGATTTAATCAGACATGTCTGTCAGCGTGCGTCGGATATCCACAGGCAACAGGTCGCCACAGGTGGTGGGGTAGCTACACATCCCCCACTCACCAGACTGGAGGGACTACTCATGAGTGTAGTGGCTCCAGTCTCCCAGCAACAACAACAGCAGCAGACATGCATTATGATGGAGGCTGGAGCCACACAGCAGCAAGACAGTGAACGTGCAGGTAATATGCCATATGTATAGTTGACTGTTGTGTACACTGGTAGTTAATGCATGTGTGAGGTGTGTCCTTGGTTTGTAGCTGTCACCATAGTATTTAATGTGCAAGTGTGATATCCTCAATATTAGCAGCTGACCTGTGAAAGGCGACTGTTGTACTACTGACCTGTATCATACTCAGTAACAATGGCACAGTTGTGCCCACTGACATTAGTTTCTTCACATCTGCAGGTCCCTCTGGTATAACAGCAATGCAGCCTATCCATGCTGGTGAGTGTGTATTAACAATTCCTGTAATAGTCTTGATAGTAATAGTAATATTTGGCTCACTTAGTAGTGCTCTTTGTATGCATGTAGGTGTGTCTGTGTCTGTGTGTTGATATCACGCATACTGAGTACTGTACAATTGTGTGAAACTGTGTGCATGTGTGCATGTGTGCACCTGTGCATGTGTGCATGTGTACATGTGTGCATGTGTGCATGTGTGCATGTGTGCACCTGTGCATGTGTGCATGTGTGCACCTGTGTATGTGTGCATGTGTGCACCTGTGCATGTGTGCATGTGTGCATGTGTGCACCTGTGCATGTGTGCACGTGTGCATGTGTGCACCTGTGCATGTGTGCATGTGCATGTGTGCACCTGTGCATGTGTGCATGTGTGCATGTGTGCACCTGTGCATGTGTGCATGTGTGCATGTGTGCACCTGTGCATGTGTGCATGTGTGCATGTGTGCACCTGTGAATGTGTGCATGTGTGCATGTGTACACCTGTGCACCTGTGCATGTGTGCATGTGTGTACTTGTGCATGTGTGCATGTGTGCATGTGTGCACCTATGCATGTGCGCATGTGTGCATGTGTGCATCACTGGTAATGTGTAGACATTGTAAACTGTGTTTCCTGTTTCCCTCCCACAGGTTCTGGTGCTGCTCTGGTGTCATGTAGCAGGGAACCTGAATCAGGTGCCATGGGTACTGATAATGATGACATCTGTGTAATGGCACAGGAAGGTATGCCAGGGTCCACCATTGGTCAGTCAATTGACAGTACACAGCTGTCGACCCCATCAATGCGCACAGTTATCCTGCCAATACACCCTTTGTCACCAATGTCCCTAGGTGATGGACAGCATACAGTGGGCATTGACCAGGGTAATGTGGTATCTGTGGCACATGCCTCCCCACACAGCAGCCATGGGCATGGCCCAGAGATGGTACCACACAGACAGATGTCCAGGGGTTCTCGTGGGAGCATCCGTGGGCGTACTGCCCCTGTCAGACGTGCCCACAGAGGTCTTACAACCTCAGCTATGTTTCGGGCTGTCATGCAGGCACAGTCATGTATGGAACGGTACACCAGACAGGGTCTGAGGGAGCTGACAGCATGTCGCACAGCCATGACTGACAGTATGCGTGACATTGCAGCTGCCATCCGTGATTTCACCGATGTCATAGACAGACGTTGTGGGGACATATTAGACCGGTTCCACAACTACATGTCCATGAGCCAGGGCGATGGTGGGCGGTTGAGGCATTGACGTGGCCGTATGCCAGCAACAGCAGCAGCTGGCAGTCGTCGCGGACGACAACAGGGCCGCGGCCGCCCCCGTAGTGCCAGCAGCAGCCCCAGCAATGCTGGGTCTGTGCTGTCATCAGACCGCCCCAGGAGACCACGTGCACATGGCTCTGGCCAGGCCAGACAGGGATCTGTGTCCAGTCAACGGACACCTGCTTCTGATGACAGTACCCAGTCTGGGTTGGTACCGGATATGGTCCATAGCACCCCTGCAAGGCACAGGTACCGTGTCCGTGGCCAGAGACACTGATCTGTATGACCTGGCAGGTACAGTCTGTGGCTGTCCACAAACATCAGTATATGGCAGCCATGAGGTGGAACTGTGTGCATCCATACACACATGCAAATTGACAACACCTAGGGCTACCGCATACACGCACACACTGCATCAACATTGCCCCACCTTCTACTGCTGTCCCTCACCAACACACATACACATACATGTCAATCGGTGGTATCGGTGGCTGACTCAGGCATACCAAGTTCACACCCTGTGCATATGATGAAACTGTGCCACCTCCTGCAATCTGTAACAACTGTGCAGGTACAGGTTAACATGTTGCTGATGCACAGGGTGACCACATAGATGTGTAGTAATAGTATCATGTTGTTAACAGTACTGTGTGCTGAATTAATTGTGGGTATATCACAGCATGCCTGATGCAGTAAGTGTGTGATTGTCATGTACTGTTGTCTACACCCATGGTAAGTACCATAGTGTATCATCTGCACATGTTGGCATACTGGTGGTAATGATGTCAACAGAAGGCTACATACATAGGTAGCACAGGGGATAAGGTAATGAATGTAGTAATACGCAATGATGGACATGTAAACTGCAAGTGGCATGTTGCCCACACTGGACTCTGCAATGCGGATGTTTGAGGATGTTGATATGTGTGCAGTACTACACGACTGGTACAGGACACACAGGAGCACCCTAGCACTGCAAGCTCACATCTCATACCATGCTAGACAGCCCCAACACACAAAACTAACTGTCACAGGAGGGAGAGTCCCCATATATGTCAGGGATACTGTGGTGGCAGGCCAGGTAGCATACATCCTACTAAGTATGGAACCACTGAGTGAAGGCTCAGTGTCTGTTATTTGACATGTGTATTACTGCAGGTATGAGCACATGGGTTTCCATCCAGTTATTGTACATCCTGACAGTACATGGTCTGTACACTTGTGTGCGCTGAGACTGGACCCTAGCCATCTGACCCATGTATTTCCATGTACATGTGCATAGTGCCTGCATATTTGCAGTGTTACCTACTGGAAGTGGTACAGCTTGTTTGTTGTACAATGGACTACATGCAGCCCTGTTTACTGTAGCTTTGTTTGCATGCATGTTTGCTTGCAATTACCCTGGAATACTGATCACACCTGCAATGCATAGTTATAGAGCTTCTGTGGACTCCTAGTGCCATCTGCATAGCTTACTATATGTATGTCCATGTCTCACTTGACAGGATGTCACTGTTTGTCCTGTTCACATGTACATTGCCTGTGACACAGTGCATATGACTTACCTGGCATGTGTCCACGTGAGCAGTCATATATGCTACTGCTAACTAATCACAGGCACTACACCTTCACATATTCATCTTCTGTTGAACTACCTGCTTCGCTAGGGACGGCCTGCACCTGTCACCCCTGGGCTTTCAGATATTGGCAAAGGCTCTTGCTACCCCCATAGTGCCTATGTTAGGCAAGGCTCAAATGACAAACCCACCTTCATAGGTATCACAAGGGATAAGAAACTAAGAGTAATGCTACCCAATGCCAGAAGTCTAAACCTCCAGATGCATGCACCCGAAACTCTCCGTGGCATGGAGAACATTGATATCTGTGCAGTAACAGATGCCTGGTTCAGGGCTACTGAGAGCACATCAGTACTACGAGGTTTAACCTCATACCATGCTTTTCAGCTCTAAAACGTGGAACGAACCACAAATGGAGGGGGAGTATTGATATTCATCAAAGATACCCACACCTCCAGGTTGGTGGCAAAGCACCAAGCATCAGAGACTATCCATGTGCAACTAACAATGGGTGAGACTGCCTTCCAGGTTATAGCCTGCTACAGACCCCCCTCCCACACCCAAAAACTGCACTTGGCCATCCTGTGAACAGTGGAAATATGAAGGTCTCTCCAAACACCATTATATTGTGCGACGTCAACTACCCAAACATGGACTGGGAGCATGACTCTAGCTCCAACACCCTAGGCCAAAGATTCCTAGAATATATGAGCTCAAATGCTATGGAACTACTTGTTACCACTCCCACAAGAAGGGGAAACATACTGGACCTGATCATCACCAACATGGGGACTCTATGCTCCAGACCAGAAGTGTATCCCTCACTGGTAAGATCGGACCATAAACTGATCTCACTGGATATACACATCCCGACCCCACCCCTGCCCAGAACACCACAGTGAACAACTTCTCTAAAGCAAATTCACACTCCTCAAAACTGAGGTGGAAACCTTCAAAGCCCCGGGCCTGTGGAAACTACAGACCAGACCGCAGGTTCCTCTATAAACGCATTCTATGGACGCCTTCAGGAATGCATGGATCATGTGATCCCGAATAAAACCAAGACCCAATCCTCCAAAGGCAGATGTCCTGTCTGGTGGACCCCAGCCATAAACAAACTACACAATAGAAGGAGGAAGCTACCAAATGATACAGCAAATTCACAAACAGGGAAGGCATCACTGATCAGTATTAGCAAATAACTACAGGCACTCATAAGATTGTCTAAGGCCAGCTTCGACAGAAATTGCACAGGACACTAAGGATAATCACAAGGCTTTCTTTAGTTATGTTAGGAACCTGGGTGGTAATTCCCAGATATGCTCAGAGGTAGTCCATAATGTCAATAGAAACACCAAACCCACAGACATTGCCAACATTCTAGCTGACAGGTTCAGTGCAACCTTCTCACCCCCCTCCACACTGAAAGGGCAAATATGTATCCCAGCAGAGTGCTGCCCCCCTGACATCTCAGATGCTCAGGTAAGAGCCGCCCTCTCCAAAGCAATACACACTGCATCAATGGGACGAGACAGTGTCCCGGGCTGTGTCCTACATGACCACAAAGACGTGCTACTACCAAACATAAACCTACTGTTCAATCCCAGCCTTACTACAGGATATGTGTCCAAAGTGTGGCGTACAGCAACAGTGGTCCCTCTACAGAAAGGTGGTGCCTCAACGGATCCTGGACACTATCACCCCATAAGCCACACTAACTTGGTCTGCAGAACTATGGAAAGGATCATCATGGACCACATAGATATAGATATTGCAGACCTACAGACACTGGTTCATACCCAGTTTGGCTTTGTTAAGGGCAGATCCTGCCTCTCAAACCTGGTTGATTTCTTTGAAACAGTCACCAAGGCCATTGATGAGGGGAAGGTGGTTCACACAGCCTACCTGGACCTCGCAAAAGCCTTCAAAACAATACCTCACTTGGGAATTCTAGAGAAGCTCACCAGCTTAAATATAAGCCCCTATGTCACTAGATGGATTGCACACTGGCTCAAGGACAGAACCCACATGGTTAGAATTGCTGGAGCCATGCCAGACTCCAAACCAGTTACGAGTTGTGTCCCACAAGGCTCAGTCCTGGGACCTCTCTTGTTTGGTATATATTTATCGGAGGTACAGGCCAACACGGAAGGACTGTGGCTGACCAAATATGCAGATGACTGCAAACTGGCCACCATAATCGACTCTCCAGCCGACACAAGCATCTTCCAAAGGGGCATCATAGAAACAGACAACTTGTGCCAGAGCCATGGCCTTCAGCTGAATGCAAGAGTGTGTATAGTCATCCCCTTTGGCAAAAACAAAGTGCCCACAAAGTACCACATAGGTGGTACTCCATTATGTACAGAAGAAGTAATTAGGGACCTGGGGACCCAAGTTGATAGCAATCTCTCATTTGACAACCACGTGGCCAAAGTGGTTAGATAGACATTGTATATAGCCCACCCCATCATGAAGGGATTCACATCTACATCAGGGGAGGACATCGTGCCTCTTTACTCATCCCTCATCAGGCCCATAATTGAGTACATTCCCCCTGTCGGGATGTACCTTACCAGACACCTGCAGCAACTGGAAAGACCCCACAAGTACCTCACCAAGAGGATCAAAGGGCTCAAACAGATGCCATATGCTGACCGGTTAAATAAACCCCAGCTCTACTCAGTGGCATACCACCTGTTCAGAGGCGATCTGTGCCTAATGTATAACACCATGTCGAACCCGGAATTAATGGGCATGCTGCACCTGGGAATATCCAAATCCCATCGGGATACACGCTTGAGAGACCTGAGCCTCAGCACTGAAATAAATAGGACATGCTGGAGGGACAGATTCATAACCCAGAGGCTCACTTCACTCTGGAATAAAATCCCAGTCCAGGTTAGGAAGAGTCCCTCATTGACTCTCTTCAAGAGGAATCTTGATGAGTGGATGGGACATTGTAGGTTTACCCCGGGTATCACTTCTGTGTCACTGTTAGACAGAGGCACAGTATACTAACCTCGGCAACAGGGCATGGCAAGATATATTTACATTGGATGGTGACAGCCAAACACATTCTGGCTAGGTTCTTAAACGCCCTAGGGCAGATTGCCTAGTATGACGCTATGAACCTTTGAACCTATGTACCTTGTTCCCCATTAGCCCTATGTGCTGTTAATCACCATGGCAATCACAATACTATGGTAGCATGTTCAAAGGTCAGTTGTCAGTCACCTCTATGCTACAGTTGTGGAATATGTGGGTCATGTGGCAATGTCACAGCTGCCACATGTACACAGTCAACCCTCTCCCCTACACATGGACGTACAACACATGTATGAGATGGAACAACATAGCCCAACTGGGGACTAAGCACTCTGAACCCAGTACTGGCATAACCTGTCAGGTGGCATGCAATAGTACAGTGACTACAATACCAGTCTGATGTAGACCTACACTGACAGCAATACAAGCATGTGAACACACTGGGCCATTCGTGGAGCCTTAGAATAGCATCCTGCCTGAGCGGCACACACCTCTGCAGCTGGCACACAGGCATACGTTATGCCTGAACACATCACTCAAATCCTGTGTGCCACTCACAGCCTGTATGGCTAGACAACACACCTGCCACAGTTGTGTTAGCTACCATTATTGTCCGGTACAGTATGGTCACGCTCACCAGGCTGGACAAGGTGCAGGTCACAGTGATATGCCTGTGGGGCACTATGGTCCACCACATAACACAAGCATGCAGGTTGGTCAGAGGCATGGACACATATGACTCAGTCATTGTCCATGCCACATACCTTCTCCTGCTGTACTTGTAGGGTGCTGACATCATCAGTGTTTAGAAAGGGGAATGTGCATCCTGTAGTCTGTTCTCCTAGTTGCCAAAAGGGACATTTCCCTCACACACACTAACCCCCCTCAGCCAAAAGCACACACTTGCCATTTGCAGGATTCAAACCCCTATTTAACTATGTTATGATATTCGAGACAGACACATTAGCAGAGTGTGCTATTTGCATTACTGGGAAGTTTCTCTTCTCTTGCTGTACTTATAGGGTGCTGACATCATCAGTGTTTAGAAAGGGGAATGTGCATCCTGTAGTCTGTTCTCCTAGTTGCCAAAAGGGACATTTCCCTCACACACACTAACCCCTTCAGCCAAAAACGCACACTTACCATTTGCAGGATTCAAACCCCTACCGGACTATGTTACGACACTCGAGACAGATGCATTAGCGGAGTGTGCTATTTGCATTACTAGGAGGTTTCCCTTCTCTTGCTGTACTTATAGGGTGCTGACATCATCAGTGTTCAGAAAGGGGAATGTGCATCCTGTAGTCTGTTCTCCTAGTTGCCAAAAGGGACATTTCCCTCACACACACTAACCCCCTCAGCCAAAATCACACACTTGCCATTTGCAGGATTCAAACCCTTACCTAACTATGTTATGACTCTTGAAACAGATGCATTAGCAGAGCACGCTATTTGCACTACTTGGAGGTTTTCCTTCTCCTGCTATACTTATAGAGTGCTGACATCATCAGTGTTTAGAAAGGGGAATGTGCATCCTGTAGTCTGTTCTCCTAGTTGCTAAAAGGGTTTCCTCATACACAATTGCACACACACTAAACCCCCTTAGCGAAGCACACAAACTTGCCAATTGCAGGATTCAAACCCCTATCTAACTATGTTATGACACTGGAGACAGACGCATTAGCGGAGCGCACTATTCGCATTACTTGGAGGTGTTGTTTCTCCTGCTGTACTTATAGGGTGCTGACATCATCGGTGTTTAGAAAGGGGAATGTGCATCCTGTAGTGTGTTTTCCCAGTTGCCAAAAGGGACATTTCTCTCTCATAGACTTGCACACACACACACCAACCTCATTCACACCCACGGAGCATTTGCAGTATTCAAACCCCTACCTAACTATGTTATGACACTTGAGACGGACGCCTTAGCAGAGCACACTATACACGTTACTGGGAGGTTTTTTTTCTCCTGCTGTACTTATAGGGTGCTGACATCATCGGTGTTTAGAAAGGGGAATGTGCATCCTGTAGTGTGTTTTCCCAGTTGCCAAAAGAGACATTTCTCTCCCACAGACTTGCACACACACACCAACCACACTCACACTGAGCATTCGCAGGATTCAAACCCCTACCTAACTAGGTTATGACACTTGAGACGGACACATTAGCAGAGCGCGCTTTTCGCATTATTTTGAAGTTTCTTTTCTCCTGCTGTACTTATAGGGTGCTGACATCATCAGTGTTTAGAAAGGGGAATGTGCATCCTGTGGGGAGGCAGACGCCAAGCACACTCTGGCTAAGCTGTCATTCCCTAGGGCAAACAGCCTAGTGTTGACCTCTACACCCATATGTTTAATTGTCAAATGCACATTATTTGTTGCTGATAGACTGTTTGCACGTCTTTATTGCCATAGCATTCCCTGTTTGTATGAACAACTTGTGCATCTGTGGAAGATGTTTGCATATGGGAGGGATCCACTATATCACGTATGTCTCTGTAGTCATTTAACTGTGTGCACTGGGCAGACTGCAGTAATGTCATTGGTTCCTGGAATAACACGTAAAAATACCAGATATGTGTGGCCAACTGCTAAACTGAGATTTGGCCTAAGTGTGTGAGCATGCCCAGTTCAGCCTTCCCATGGCATGTTGTCTGACATATGTCTCATTTATCAAAGTGTGTGAGCATGCCCAGTGTGAGCATTCCATATGTTGACCTCTGCAGCCCACCACATTTGTGGATGAGTGTGAACTTCAACAAATATCACCCGTTTATGGTTGTGTGTTGTGTGTCATGTTGTGTAGTTACTGTACAACTGCTTTGTGTGTGAACACAACAGGATTATACTGTGCCTGCAGTGTTTGCATGGGATACTTTGCATACAGTTGTCAACATCCTTTCACACTGACCTAACACTGTAGTACTGTATAGTGTACTGGTAGTACTTTTACTGTGGTGGACAGTATCCTGGGCTTTAGTGCTATCACTGCTTTACATTTCGATAGTGAGCACAACAGCCTGGTTAGGGGCCAGTTGTGTACATCTGACCATGTTGCATTCTGTTCAGATATGAACTACTTAAACCAGGCTTGTCCAACATTGGTAGTGTATTCCACAACATAGGTGTACATTTGCAAACACTAGCGATGTGCCCTAGTCCATGTCTAATGCTAGTTGGAGAGTGTGTTTGTCCTTCGACACACATTGTAAGTGGAGTTTGCCATGACATATGTCATGGTTAGTATACTGTGCCTCTGTCTACCTGTGACATGACAGTGATACCCAGGATAAAGCTACCATCTCCCATCCACTCATCAAGATTCCTATTGAGGAAAATCGATAAGTGACTCTATGGGTAGCCTGTACTGGGAGTTCACTCATGGGTGGGGGTGGCTTCTGTGTTATGGATCATGCAGTACAGCTTGTCCTATGTAAGTCAGTGCTGGGGTTCAGGTCTCTCATGTGCATAGCTCACTGCCATTCAGATTGTACAAGGTGCAGCATGTTTATTGATACCAGCAACACAGGCAACACATGGCATCTGTGCAAGCTCTTTGATACTCCTGGTGAGGTACTGTTAGGGACTTTAAGGTTGATGGAGGTGTCTGCTGAGGTACATCCCACAGGGGCTATTGTAGTCAATTGTAACGCTGATGAAGGATGACTGCAGAGCCACAATGACCTCCCCTTATCTAGATCTGACAACCTTCATGATTAGGTGGGTATATGGTATGTTTCTGTAAACACTACAGCACATGTTTGTCCAATGCAGGATATCTATCACCTTGTGTCCCCAGGTCTCTCATTACATGTTAACTACGTAATGGGTTAACACCTATGTGGTAATTGGTGGGCAATACACTTTTCTGCAATTAGCTTGCTGACATGCTATGGCACCAGTTGTCTGTTTCTATGTGGCCCTTTTGTGGGATGCTTGTGTCAGCTGGTGTATCATATATGGTGAGCAGTTTGTAGTCCTCTGTAAACATGTTCAGACACAGTCCTTCCATGTTTGCCTGCACCTATGGAACATATATACCAGACGAGGGAGATCCCAGTACCAAGCCTTGTGGGATGCCAGTTATATCTGGTTTATAGTCGGACATGGCTGCAGCATGTCTGACTATGTCTGTTCTGTCCTTGGTCTGGTTTGCAACCCCTCTACTGACATAGGGGTTTATATTTAAGCTGGTGAGCTTATCTATAATGAACACGTAGGGTATTGTATAGAAGCCTTTGCAAGGTCCAGCTACGCTGTGTGGACCACATTGCCCTCATCAATGACCTTAATGACTGTTTCAATTGAGTCAAACATGTTTAGGGGCAGGATCTGCACTTAAGAAAGCCACACTGGGTAGGGTCTGGTGTCAGTAGGTCCCCAATATCTTTATGTCTGCGGTACATGCTGATCCTTTCCATAGCTGTGCAGACCGAGCTTCTCAGGATTCTGGGGTGGTAGTTTTCAGTATCCATTCAGGCAACACCTTTGTTGAGAAGGACCACTGTTGTTGTACACTGCTCTTTGGGTACATATCCTGTGGTAAGGCTGACATTGAGCAGTAGTGTGATTTGGCATTCCATTCGTCTTGGAGTCCATGTTGGACTCAGCCCAGGACACCATCTCATACCATTGCTGCTGTGTGTTTTGCTTTGTAGATGCTGGCTGTTACCTCAGCATCTGCAATGTCAGGGGGCCAGCAGTCTGCTGGGATAGATATTCTTCATTCTGGGTGGTGGGGTTGCACAGCACCTGTCAGGATGTATGTTGTCAATATGTGTGTGTGTTTGGTATGTTGTTTGTGATATTTGTGTGATTCAGAGCATATCTGTGAATTCCCAACACGGTTACTACCATCAGTTGTGAAAGCCTTGGGATTATCCTTAGTGTCCTGTACAATTTGTATCTTCATAGGTTCATAGGTTCATACTAGGCTATCCACCCTAGGGCATTTGTTAGCCTAGCCAGAGTGTGTGTGGCTTTTGCCACCCCTTGCTATGTGAATATTATGGCCATTTATGATTTGCTTTGCTGTGCCTCTGTCTGGACATGACACAGTGAAGACCCCAGTGTAACTCTACAATCATCCATCCACTTGGCAAGATTCCTGTTGAAGAGTGTCAGTGAGGGGCTCTGCCTAAAATGGAGTGGGATTCTGGTCCAGGGTGTGGGGAGCCTCTGGATTATGTATCTGTCCCTCCAGCACATCCTATTTCATTATTTGTTGAGGTTGACATCTCTCACTCTCACAGCTCCGATGGCTTTGAGTTTTCTGGGGTGGAGCATGTCCATTACTCCTGTGTTGGGCATGGCCTTGTACAACAGGCATGCAATGCCTCTGTGTAGGCAGTATGTGACTGCATTCAGCTGGGGTGTCTACAGCCAGGCAGCATATGACATATATTTGAGACCCTTTATCCTCTTGGTGAGGTACCTTTGAGGTCTTTCTAACTGCTGCAGGTGTCAGGTAAGGTACATCCCATATGAGGCATTGTACTAGATTATGGGTGTGATAAGAGAACATTATAGGGGCACAATGACCTCTGTTGACGTAGATGTGAATCCTTTCATGATACGGTGTCCAATGTAGACAGTCTTTCTAGCCACATTGGCAATGTGAGTGTCACATAACAGGTTACTGTCCACTTGTGTCCCTAGGTCCCTGATTACTCCTTCCATACATAATGGTTTACCACCTATGTGGTAATTTGTAGTACCTTGTTTGGTATTTGGTGGGACATTCATACTGTCCAGTGTCTTCAGGACGGCTGGGTGGGGTTCCTGTGTGTGAGAGTGTGGTCTGTAGCATGCTACAGACTGTACAGCAGTCTTGCCTACAGTTAGTTGCACATGGGTGGACTCCAATGCCTTGTGCATTGTCAGTTACCTGGACGTATGGGTGTCTGTGCTGAATATGGATACTCACCCTCCTTTTATGTTTTGTTGCAGGTTTTGGGGCCATGACACATGATATGTGATATAACCTGGTAGTGCTGGTGTGCTGTCAGGAGGCTTGCAGCAGGTTTCTGTCACTGTACAGACATCGATGTTCTCCATACTGGGGATGGCCTGGGGAGCATGCATATTGGGGTTTACACATCTGGCATTGGTCAGCATTACCCTTATGTTTCTTTACACTTATGTTTTCTAGGGTGGTGGGTTAGTCTTTTCAGCCTTGCCTACAAAACGCTCTATGGAGGTGGCAAAGGCATTATGCAATATCCAGACACCCAGGGGTAACAGGTGCAAGCCATCCCAGGAACAGCTGCATGGCTTGTCAAGCATGACATCCCAAGCAGACAGACATTGGATCCCCTTGGAATGACACCAGTAAGTGTGCCACTTGCTATGACTGATCATTCCGTGTTTGTACTGTGGCATTATTCTTGGTAAGGGTAGGATGCTGCAAATGGTGAGTGTCATACCGGCCTGGACTACATAATCAGAGAGCTCATCTATGTCTCTTTTCATGTAGTCTAGGGAGGTACATCTCAGGTCATTCACACCAGCATGGACTATGACTGCATCATATTTCTACTTGCTTTGGAGTGACCTGCATACTTCTGTTATGTGGCATATTGTGGCAGCCTACAGGCAGCTTACTGTACCCTTTCCCTTGTTCAATCTGGTGTGCGGGACAGCAGTGTGTCTGACTATGGAGTCACCTATTACAACTGTATCAGGCATGTTGTTTCTCCTTCTGGCCTGTGACTGTTTGGCACACCAGCTTTGTGTACTATGTGTTGCATGTGCTATGTTTGGAGGTTGTTTGATTGGGTGTCTGCTTTAGAGGCCTCTGTTGGTGTGCTGTGTTTGTAAGTTGTGCCTCCGGGAATGTTTTTCTGTGTTTATGTCTTTGGTTTGCAGTTGTGATAGGTCTATGTGGGACTGTGTTTGTGGTGTGTGTGTGGTTACCTTCTCCTCCTGACTAGTTTTGAGAGTACTGAGTTGAGGGAGCTCAGCCTCCAGTTTGGATAGATGGTTGCATCTCTCATATATATTTGCATTTCTTGGGTGGAGTTGGGGGTTGTCTGTGTACTTGGGGCAGATGTAACATTGCCTCAGGATTCACAGATTCAACTTGTTGTGGCTGGCCGTAGTGGATTGTATGTGTGGACATATTTTATTGCCATACTACTGATCAGTGATTACTTCATTGTTTATGTTTGCTCTATCATGTAGTAGCTTCCTCATTCTCTTGCATGGTTTGGTTATGGCTGGTGTCCACCATGCCAGATGCCTGCGTGTATGGCATTGTGTCTTATTTTAATTTAGGATTGCATAATCCAAGCATTCCTGGCAGTGTTCATGGAATGGCTGTATTACAGGTTCTGAGGTGTGGCCCATATTTTGCACATGCACAGGACCTTTAATGGATTCCACATCAGTTTGGAGGAGTGCAAATATTGCTTTACACATGTTTTCCACTGTGGTTTTCTGGCCAGGGACTGTGGTCAGGATTTGTATATCCAGGGTGATTACTCTATGGTCTGGTTTTACCAGTGGGCAATACACTTCTCATCTTGCCATCCAGTACCCATGTTGCTGATTATCACATCCAGTATGCTTACCCCTCTTGTGGGAGTGGTACGTTGTTCCTGGGCATTTTGGTTTATGGATTCTATGAACTTTTGTCCTACACTGTTGGAGCTAGTATAATACTCCCAGTCTATGTCTGGGTATTTTCAGTCACCCAATATAATGTGGTTTGGAGGACTTGATATATTCATGTATTCCAGCATAGGCCAGGTGCAGTTCCTGGTGTTGGGACAGTAGTCTGTAGCAGGCTATAAACTGGGGGGCAGTTTTAGCCACTGTTACTTGACCATGGCTAGTCCATGCTGCTTCATGTTGTGGTACAAACATGGGGGTGTGGTTATCCTTGACAATTCTTGCTAGTCACCCTCCTTTTGTAGCTTGTTCCATGTTTTGAGGCTGTACAGCACAGTATGAGGTGTAACCTGGTAGTGTTAGGGTGCTGTTGTGAGCCTTGACTCATTTTTCTGTTACAGCACAGATATCAACATTCTCCATACTGGGTGAGTTTAGACTGCATGCATCTTGCTGTTTCGACTTATCCCTTATCTTATTCTTATCCCTTCTGATACCTATGGAGATAGGTTTGTGTTTTGAGCCTTACCTATTCAGGGCACACTGTGGGTAACAACAGCCTTTGCCAGTATCCATACGGCTTGCACTGATAGGTGCATGCCAGTCCTAGCAGGTGGAGCATCATGTCATGCTCAGCATGTCATCCCAGGCTGGCACACATTGGATCCCCTTTGACTAACTGCGATACTTCAGTCAATTATTGCACTTGATCATCTCATTGTCATATTGTGGCATGATGCTTGGTGAGGGTAGGATGTTAGTCAGGGTCCTCAGGTGTGCATATAGTACATGGTGTTACATTACTTAACACATGGCATTCATGCCTCAGGTGGTGCTGCAGGGCTGCCTCTGTTGGATGCACATATTACACTCCCTGTACATGTTTGTGAGCAGGTCATGTCATTTTAGGCATCCCTGTTATTATCTGAGTGAGTCAGAGGGGGTATCATTCCCAGGGTTCCTACTGAGCCAGTGTATGTGCTATGCATTGCCTCTTTGCCAAGGCCAGGGCATACTGGGCACGCCTCCTTCTGCCTACTGGGGCAGGCTCAGGTTGTTCCTCCTCTGAGTCATGCTCTGCCTGTGATGGCCTTGGCAATGGTGGGGGGCTGTTTGGCCTGGCCCTATGCTGGTTCTGCTGCAGCTGTTTTCACAAGATCATATTATGTAGCATAGTACATACCATGACAATTTGGGTACATGTAGTTGGTGTGTACTGCAAGGCTCCACCAGATGTGTCCAGACACCGGAACTGTGACTTGAGCAGCCCAAACACACGCTCTATTACATTACGTGTTTGTGCGTGTGCCTCATTATGGCGTTCCTGTTCAGGTGTGTGTGCGTTTCTGATGGGTGTCATCAGCCACGGCTCCAGTGCATAACCTGCATCCCCCACTAGGTGTCCGTGCGGGATGTCCCCATTGGCAAATGTCTGGTACAGCTGCGTCACATGCCAGATATGGGAATCGTGGTAGCTCCCAGGACAGCCAGCACACACATTCATTATTATGCCCTGGGCATCACACACGACCTGGCAGTTGATGGAGGGGAAGCCCTTGCAGATGATGTATGCCCTACCCCGCTCACCAGCTGGTGCTTTGATGCGTATGTGCGTGCAGTCTATTGCACCCACTACTTCAGGGTATTCCGCTATTTGCTGGAAGAGACGCATATTGCTGGCCAATACCTCACGGGCATTGGGGAAATATACATGATCACCGACATGTGCTGACATGGCATCCAGGAACTGGTGCAGTACCCTGGAGGCTGATGCCTGTGATATCCCCATCATATCACCAGTTGGTCTCTGGAAGGTACCTGTTGCTAGTATTCTTAGGCCAACACATACCTTGGTTTCCACTGGGATGGGTTCCCCTCTGTTGGTTCTGTGTGTGAGGCGTGGCTTGCACAGCTCCACTATTTGCTGCAGGAGGTCTCTGTCCACTCTATAGCGCTCTACTATCTCCAGCTCATGTAACCCATGGTAGGTGACCCTGGGCCTGTACACTCTTCTCCGTCTCCTCACTGTGGGTTGTCTGGCACCATCTGCATTGTCACCACCCTCAGAAAGTCACCTATGTCTCATTATGACAGCTATGGCAGCCCCTAACATTTCTGCTCTGAGTGAAGCTTTTTCAGTTTTCACTTCTAATAACTTACTCCTGTCTTGCAGTGTCTCTTGAGAGAAACATCCTGCACTGCTGTTTGCAGAGTTTTAAGTGCTGGGCTGGGCTACTATTCTGCCTGTGTAATTGCCTGCTTCTAATTGTTTTCACCTGCTAGCTCCAGCAGTATTCCCTGCTAGCTTCCTACGAATTCTGTTGCTTCCTTTTTCCTTTCTGTTTCCTCAGGGGGGAGCAGCGTGCATACCAGCAGAAACACGCTCACAGTGGCTTACACGCGCACACATGCTTACACGGTTCAGAATCTGCTTATTCGGGTTAAAACACGTGCACACCCGTGCAAACAGTGTTAAACATCTCCAAACACGCTCCCACATGCTCAGTCTGCCTTACACGTGCACACACTGTCTTACTCGCGCTTCATGGCGCGCACACGTGCGCATGCACGCCCAGCAAGAAACTTTGGTGTAGGCAACAGTGTACACCTTCCATTTCTTGACTTTCTCATGCTTATCTAGTGGCACACCTCTTTCCATGATATCTGTCTGACATCTGTCATGTAACTCTGACCTCCAATGAACTGCATTTCTTTCTACCATTCCCCCCTGTGATGTCACCTATCTGCTACTGTGTTCCTCCCCCTTCTGTAACTCTTACACTACTCAGACTGTGCTCATTTGCTATGTGACAGTGGAATTCAGTATCCAAACACTCATTTGCATCAGATTGCCTACTAATGCTTAGTTACATCTCTTAGACTCAGCTTCCCCCCTTAGCAACCACTACACTACACGGTGGCCATGTTGGTTTTGGTCTGCTGGTCCCTGCATTGAAATTCCATGTATTGCATAAAACCCACATTTGTGGGTTTATAACCTTCGTTTTTATGTATTATGCAGTGCAGCCCGTTTGCGCGGGGCTGCGCTGGGTTTAAAAAAAAAAAATTATATTTTTAATATATTTGCATCAGGTTACCTTGCCAATGGCTACATATTTGGCCATTGGCATGCTGCCTGACACATATGCACCCTTTATTTGGAGCTGACATGGCTCCATTGCAGTTTTTGCAGAAACGTACTTAGTTGTCAACTGAGTACATTTCTGCAGCTAAAACGGCTCTTACACGGGCTGTTCTGGGCTTCCTGGTTCGCTAATCATCCTCGTTTGCATGCTATTCGGCTGCAAGTGAGGTGATTAGCTTATCCACGCCCACTCCGTGTAAGAGACGTTTTAGCTTGTCTCTTACACGGACTTTGGGCTGTTCCTGGATCGCGAAGGCTGCATGTAGTCTTACACTACTCTTAGACTCCGTACAAGCCTTCGTGAATCCTGCCCATAGTTTTCTTACATTTGTAAGAGAAGCATACAAGCCATATTGCTATTCACAAATAATATAAAATTATTTACAAAATTCCAGCTAGCTGGGCTGGCAGCCTTCACAACTGGTTTCAATAATTGGCTATGTACCTGGTGTCATTCTATGGAAAAACATTACATGTCAGCATGCACTGTTAAGGCTAACAAACTTTCTAATTTTGCCAGGAATGATCTGAACATCTCATACAAGGGCTTTTGCATTTTGGATAAAGCCTTTGCTATCCTGAAAACATTTTTTAGGAACAGTGTATCTTTACTGGACATACCAACCTTGTCAATTGTTTCTAGCAATTTATATATAGCAGTTTTATTTTATTTATTTGCAGTTTAAAGCATTCTGTATCTTTACAAATCTTTATCTGTTTAAAAACTTTCATTTTTGTGGCTTTCTCTAGTGCTTATTGTCTGTAGGCTATTTTTTTGTCCCCACCGTCCCTCCCAGTTGGTGTCTTGCTGTTATACTTGGTGGCTTTGCAGAGGCCCACCCTTACTGTAAATCTGATCTGGGACACTCCTCCCAGTCTAGTGTCATTAGCCCATTATACCTAATACAGAGAGAACATTTGATAAGGCCTTCTGTTTCTCCTTTTTCCCTTTCAAAAAAAAAAAGAAAAAAACATTTTTTCCCCCTGAATCTCCTTGTGTCCTGACTGTGCTTCTCAAACATTTTGGAAATATAGAGTATATTTCAGAGCATTTAATATAACTGTAATTGCCTTAATATTGGTACAACTCAAGTGCTCTAGGTTGCACTGCATCTGAAGTGTTTGTATGTTTTAGCTACTTTTCTGTATATATAGATTTCTCTGTATATGTAGACTAGCTACTTATTCTATTGTGTTACTTCCTCTTAAATCGTTTTTCAGTTGTGCACTTGCCTTGCTTCATTTAAAAAAGTTTTAAATTGCTAATTTTGTAGAGTTTTAACTGTATTTACTGTCTTGGACTACACACTCAAGTGTGTTAGCCTTTTCTGTGTTTATGTACTGTATTATTGCATTGTTTAGCCTGTTTCAACAACAACAATACAATCTTGTTTGCTCGTTTCCCACCTTTTCTAGCCAGTACATATCCCAAGCTTTGCTTGTCTCAGGACTTTATTTTCTGTGCTCAGAGCTATCCAGACTTTGCATTGGTAGAGGGAAGTCCTACTGCCTACCAATGGGACTGGTGAGCATTGTACTGCCTATCTGGCACTGGAGGAGTGGTTTCCAGCTCTGAAATTGTAATTTTATTGGCCATTTGGGCTGATTTCTATCATTTCAACTTTCTGGCTTAAAAATGCATGTGTTTGCATATTTTTCACATCGTGCAGCACTGTAAGGCTACAATTAAACCATTCCAGGTGCCAGAAAGTCTGCTCTTTAAATTTTCCCTTAAAACTAGCTAGTTTCTCAGTAGTAGCACTAAAATCTGAACCCCTGTGACTAGCACTTGCTCTAGAACCTGCTGGAAAGCACTAGGAAGCCTGAAACAGATACAAGCACTCAGCTCTCCTTGTCAATAAGGAGAAATTAATCATAGGCACTAAACAGCCTATAATTGCAAAGTACCTTGCAAAGGTAAGGGAAAACAGCTCTTAAACTTTACATAAAAGCACCTAAACAGGCATGTCCAAGGGTCAGCTTCCGGTGATTTCTCCTGTTCACCTGGTAAATCTGGGCATACTGGGGCAATGTGGCAACTGCCTCATGTACACAGACAATCCTCTCCTCCTACCACCCAACACTACAACCTGCAAGAGATGCACTTACATAGCCAAACTGGAAGCAAAGCTCTCTCCGGCCAAGATTGTGCTAGACAGTCAAGAGGAGAAGGTTAACCCCTGCATCACACCTCAAGCAACTCATAGCCCTTGAAAACCCACACCATCAACACCCGCACATAGCAACACTAAATCCACATATGCTGAGGCCCTTAACATTAACCTGCCCAAGTAACAAGGACCTCCAAAGCCGAAATGCAAACAAACACCAGTCACAACCAAAGTGACACATAGCTGACAACACCAGTGTGCCACCCAACAACAGCCCCTAAGGCAAGACAATGTACCCAACACTTTAGTCATAGGTGACTCTATAGTCAGGCACACTGATGTCCCACTCACCAGACTGAACAAGGAGAAAATTACAGTCAGCTGCCTGTCGGGTGCCAGGATCTGCCACATAAAGCATGCACTCAAGTCACTCCACAACAAGTACAAATACGACTCTGTCATTGTCCATGCTGGAGTGAATGACTTGAGACGTACCTCCCTGGACTACATGAAAAGAGATATGGAAGAGCTCTTGGATCATGTGACCCAGGAAGGTATGACCCTAGCCCTGAGTAGCATCCTGCCTTCGCCAAGAATGATACCACAGTATAAGGACAAAATGATTGACTTCAACATTTGGCTAAGCTTCTGGTGTCATTCGAAGGGGATACAGTATTTGTCTGCTGTCATGATCGACAAACCACGATGCTTTGCCAGAGATGGTCTGCACCTGTCACCCCTGGGATTCAGGTTACTGGCTAAAGCTCTTGCCACCCCTATAGTGCCTTTTTTAGGCAAGGTGCAAAGGATAAAACCACCACCATAACAAATAGAAACAGGCAAAATCTGAAGGTAATGCTACTCAATGCTAGAAGTCTAAACCTCAAAATGCACTCTCTCGAGGCACTCCTAAAAATGGAGAACATTGATATCTGTGCAGTAACTGAGACCTGGTTCAAGGCTCCAGAGAGCACCCCTGCAATACCAGGCTACAATTCTTATCACACTTTGCGGCCACAAAACCAGGACCGAAACACTAAAGGTGGACGAGTGTCCGTATTCACCAAGGATGTTCACACCTCCAGGCTAGTTGCCCAACACAACGCATGTGAAATTCTCCAGGTGCAACTAACACTAGGTAAGACTGCAATCCAAATTGTAGCTTACTACAGATCCCCAACCATGCCCCAAGATTCTCACTACACCTTTCTAAACATACTGGAAAATATTAAGATACAACCAAACACCCTAATACTGGGTGATTTCAACTACCCTGCCATTAATTGGGAAAACTACTCAGGTACCAACTCCTTTTCCCAATGGTTCTTGGAATTAAATTCCAATGCCCTGGATCAACTAATCCATTGTCCCACCAGAGGCTCCAATATCCTAGACCTGGTCATTACCAACATGGGAGATAGATGCTCCACACCAGTGGACACCCCCTCATTGATCAGGTCTGACCATAAGCAAATCACCCTTGACATCCACATCCCACCCCCACCCCCCAGTAAGGAAACCTCCTTAAAAAAACTTCTCCAAAGCCATCTTCAAGCTACTGAAGTCAGAAGTGACAAACTTCACAACACCTATGCAGATGGGATCTGGTAGTTCGATTGCAGAATCCTACACTAAGGCACTGTACAAGCACATCCACTCGTGCATGAATCGTGCCATCCCAAATAGAACCAAGATGCTCTTCTCCAAAAAAAGGAAGCCGATCTGGTGGTCCCCTGCTATAAACAAACTATACAACAGAAGGAAGAAACTGTTGCAAAACAGAGAAAAATCCCAGGATGCAAAAAACTCCCTCACCAGCCTCAGTAAGAAGCTGAGATCCCTCATAAAATCCTCAAAAGCTAGTTACAAAAATAAAATTGCCAAAGATTCCAAAGACAACCACAAGGCATTCTGTAGTTATGTCAAGAATCTAAATGGCAATGCTCAGATCTGCTCTGAGTTACAACAGAATGGCATTAAATATACTGATCCCAAGGATATTGCCAATATCCTGGCAGATCGATTTAGTGCCAACTTCACCCCACTCTCACCCCCTAAAGGGCCCATCTCAATACCAAAAGATTGCCAAATTCTGATAATCATGGCCACACAGGTAGAAACCGCACTCTCCAAAGCTAAGAATACAGCATCCATGGGACCAGATGACATCCCAGGCTGTGTACTACATGAACTACAAAATGAACTGGCACCTCACCTAAGTGTCATGTTTAATCATAGCCTCACCTCAGGCTTCATGCCCACTGAGTGGTGCACAGCTACAATTATCCCGCTCCACAAGGGAGGATCCACCTTGGATCCCGGGAACTACCGTCCCATCAGTCTGACAAGCCTGATTTGCAAGGGCATGGAACGCATTATCATGGAACTTATAAACAAAGACAATGGCAACCTTCAAACACTGGAACCCCCCCCCCCAGTTTGGGTTTGTGAAGGGCCGATCTTGTCTCCTGAATCTGATTGACTTCTTCGAATCAGTCTCCAGAGCTATGGACGAGGGTAAGGCAGTCCACACAGCCTATCTGGACCTCGCAAAGGCCTTTGACACCATCCCCCGCTCTGGAATCATAGATAAACTTACTAAGCTGGGCATAAATCCCTACATCACTCGATGGGTTGCTAACTGGCTTACTGACAGAACCCAGACAGTAAAAGTAGCCGACTCCAAATCCAGCTCCAGACAAGTGACAAGTGGAGTACCTCAGGGTTCAGTCCTGGGACCACTCTTGTTTGGCATCTACTTCTCTGAAGTACAGGCCAACACTAAGGGACTCTGGCTAACAAAGTTTGCAGATGACTGCAAACTGGGAGCCATTACTGAATCCCCAAATGATGTGGATATTCTACAAAAGGGCCTTGCAGAAACAGATGCCTGGTGCCAGAGCCATGGGCTCATGCTTAATGCTAAGAAATGTATAGTTATCCCCTTTGGAAAAAAAACATGTACCCATGAATTACCACATAGGTGAGAGGACACTAAACATCAAAAGTGTAATGAGAGACTTAGGGACACAGGTGGACAGTGGTTTCACTTTCAATAACCACATTGCCACAACAGTCAGGAAATCCTTCTATGTGGCACACCTCATCACTAAGGGCTTTTCATCCAGAAAAAAGGAGGTCATTGTCCCACTGTACTCATCCCTCATTAGACCCATTATAGAGTATAATGACCCATTTGGTATGTACCTCACAAGACATCTGCAACAGCTGGAAAGGCCACAGAAATACCTCACTAAAAGAATCACAGGCCTAAAGCAGATGCCATATACTGACCGTCTAAGAAAATTCCAGCTATACTCTGTGGCATATCGTCTACTCAGAGGCGATCTCTGCTTAACATACAAGGCCATGTCAAACCCTGAGCTGTTGGACATGCTCCACTTAAAGAAATCCCAATCCCTCAGAGCCACATGCTCCAGGGATCTAAACCTTGTCATCACATTGAACAAAACATGCTGGAGGGATAGGTTCCTGACCCAGAGACTCCCCATACTCTGGAATAGACTGCCCATACATATCAAGCAAAGTGCCTCACTGGCCCTCTTCAAAAGGAACCTTGATGATTGGATGGGAGATAGGAAATTCACCCCGGGGATCATGTCAGTCTCCCTGCTAGACAGGGGCCTGGAGAAGTAAATATTGTGGGAAGAAATATCCATGGAATTGTTATTGCTAGGCTTGCATAGGCCCTAGGGCCGATAGCCTAGTACCAACCTATGAACCCATGAACCTATAAAGGTAGCTGTACTCAGTGCCAGAAGTCAACACAAAAATCCCTAAACATGAAGTCCTCCTTTAACTTTGTCCTATGCAGTCTCATATGTGCAGTGCAGTTACTGTGACATGATTTGAATGAAACAAAAGCAGTCCATTTATTCCCTAGTTTAATATCTATCATATCATGCCTTCAAACCTACTGACAGCTACATGGAAGTAAAATTATTTTTCAAGGAACCAATCTTCTCATACCAAATTCCTTACAGCCCCAAAGTTGAACTCTTGAAAACCAGAATTACCTTAAATAAGGTCAACTACTATTTAATAGACAGATATACATCACCCATCATGTCCTCTTTTTCCATGATGGTTATCTTAATATCTTAGCTAAAATATCGATAAATCCAAACACTTTTGTACTGGGTGACTTCAATTATTCCTCTTTAATCAGTTGACTGACACCAGTAGTTGTTAGCTTTTTCAATGATTCCTTGACTTTAAAAATGTTAACTCCCTTAAACAAATAGTTAATCTTCCTACTAGAGGCCTCAGTACTGCCCTGTCCTCTTGTCATCTTGTCCTCACTAATACAGCCCCTTGCTACACAACTCCTTGAATATCATCACCCCATGTTAAATCATACCATAAGTTCAATATATATTCCTTTAAAACCAGCAAATACTTAATTTTTTCAGGATTTCTCAAAGGCTAAACTTCAATAACTACTCGATGACGTAAGTTTTAAATTCAGCTGCAGAGGCTCAATGAGCACCCTGGACAAATACCAGAATCCAGTGCCCCACCCCATGTAGCCAAATAAAAGAAACAAAAAAAAAAACAAAAAAAGCACTTCCCTGTAATAACCTGATCATTACTTTTTAGCAACTGGATTATTACAGTTGCAGCCATGCCCCCGATAACTCTTCCACTGAAGATCAAAAAAAAAAAAAAAAAAAAAAAAAAAACAAGGAAAAAAAACTCTAAGAATGCGATGGCTATATTGTAGCCACTGGATTATTACAATTACTTCCATACTCACCCCAGCTAACTCTCCACTGAAGAGCAAAAAAAAAAACGCACTTCAGTGTAATAAATCGCTCACTACATTGTAGCAATTGGGTTATAATAATTATATCCACCATCACCATCCCATGGAAGAGTGAAAAATAAATAAATAAACAGGATGATGGACAGCCACTCCGGCCCTTCCAACACTTTGCACCTGGGGCGATAAACCTTCTTGCCCCCCAGCTATGCTTTTGTTAAGCTGTAACCCTCCCTGACTGACCCCAATGCCAGCTCTGCTATCTAGCCTTCTAATTTCTAACCTCACTTACATTGGCATATATTTAATGTCTACACTAAATATACTATGAATTTTAAAATCAATCCCCTATAATTTCTATAACAAGCAGGAGAAATGACACTTAGAGTAAGTTGTATCTACACATGCATTAAGAAATATTAAGCAAGTTGGCAAAGATCTTAAGACTATAATTAGGAAGCTTAAAGCTGAATATGAACTAAAATTAAAATGGGGAAGTAGCCTCCACAAACAGGCCTGTCACCAGCGGAGTCCTTCAGGGTTTGGTGCTGAGAAATATCCTGTATGGCCTTTACTTCTCCGAAGTAAAAGCCAATACCAAAGGGCTCTGGCTGATTAACTTTGCAGATGACTGCAAGCTAGCAGCAGTCACTGAATCCCCAAATGACTTAGCCATCATCCAGGAAGGTGTGTCCTAAATAAATAACTGGTGCCAAAATCATGGACTGAATGCCAGACTATGCATTATCATACCCTTTGGAAAGTTATCAACCCCCCAGGGAACTAGCACATTGACAATAAGCCTCTATAAATTGACCCAGTTGTTCGGAGTGACGACAGTGACCTAACTTTCAACTAGCATGCATCCACTGTTGAAAGAAGTCTTTCTATATTGCACAGCTATAAACAGTGGGATTGTGTCCAGATCTGGGGTATGTGATTGTCCTCCTTTACTCAGCCCTCATTTCGCCTGTCATTGAGTATACTGTCCCCTTTGGCATATATCTGTCCAGGCACATGCAAGAACTGGAACACCCACAGAGATACTTTGCTAAAAGGATACAAGGCCTAAACAATATGTCCTATATGAACTGCATCAAAGCCCTCTCACTATACTCAGTATCCTACAGACTGCTAGGAGGTGACCAGTGCCTAGAATACAAGGCATCCTACAACCAATACTAATGGATTTACTGTACATCAGCAAGTCAAATGTCATCAAAAATACTTGGTTTAGGGATCTAAACCTCTTCTGCAGCATCAACCGAATAGTTTGAAGGGACAAGTATTTCTTGTATAAGATACCAGTTCTCTGGAACAGACTGTCCATCCATGTAAAATAAAGATCTTCCACAATCAAGAGCAACTTGGATCTATGGATGGGAAACAGAAAATGTAACTCAGGCTTCCCCCCGTATTACAAATAGACAGAGGTGGCTCCTAAATGCTTTATTTCATGCATGGGTCTCCTCAAAAATTTTTATGGTATGATCACAGTTATTCTCATTAGGGGTACTATATAATTATTGACAATAGGATGAGTAAGGCCAATCTAAGACCAAATGGGATAGGTGCATTTGAGCACCAAAAGGGAAGTTGGTTAGATTTAAAATGTCCCACAAGGGCAGTTAGCCTAGTACTTACCTATGAACCTATGAATCTATGAAATAGGAACCCATTTTCTTTCTCTTAGAGAAGAGAGGATAGGGAAAGATGTTGAAGGAAGGCAGATAATGGAAAGGAGGTATGGGATGAAAGCAGGGGCATACAAACAAACATAAACACAGATAGTAACCAATAGTGCAGGTGCTGACATACATGGCGGGATGGATGCAGGGGCATACAAACAAACATAAACACAGACAGTAACCAATAGCGCAGGTGCTGACATACATGGCAGGATGGATGCAGGAGCATACAAACAAACATAAACACAGACAATAACCAATAGCGCAGGAGCTGACATACATGGCGGGATGGATGCAGGGGCATACAAAAAAGATAAACACAGACAGCAACCAATAGCGCAGGTGCTGACATACATAGTGGGATGAAAGCAGGGGCATACAAACAAACATAAACACAGACAATAACCAACAGTGCAGGTGCTGACATACATGGTGGGATGGATGCAGGGGCATACAAACAAACATAAACACAGACAGTAACCAATAGCGCAGGTGCTGACATACATGGCAGGATGGATGCAGGGGCATACAAACAAATATAAACACAGACAGTAACCAATAGCGCAGGTGCTGACATACATGGCGGGATGGATGCAGGGGCATACAAACAAACATAAACACAGACAATAACCAATAGCGCAGGTGCTGACATACATGGCGGGATGGATGCAGGGGCATACAAACAAACATAAACACAGACAATAACCAACAGTGTAGTTACTGACATAAATGGCTGGATGGATGCGGGGGCATACAAACAAACATAAACACAGACAATAACCAACAGTGCAGGTGCTGACATACATGGTGGGATGGATGCAGGGGCATACAAATAAACATAAACACAGACAGTAACCCAATAGCGCAGGTACTGACATACATGGTGGGATGGATGCAGGGGCATACAAACAAACATAAACACAGACAGTAACCAATAGCACAGATGCTGACATACATGGCGGGATGGATGCAGGGGCACACAAACAAAGATAAACACAGACAATAACCAACAGGGCAGGTGCTGACATACATGGTGGGATGGGAGCAGGAGCATACAAACAAACATAAACACAGACAATAACCAATAGCGCAGGTGCTGACATACATGGCGGGATGGATGCAGGGGCATACAAACAAACATAAACACAGACAATAACCAATAGCACAGGTGCTGACATACATGGTGGGATGGATGCAGGGGCATACAAACAAACATAAACACAGAAAATAACCAATAGCACAGGTGTTGACATACATGGCGGGATGGATGCAGGGGCATACAAACAAACATAAACACAGACAATAACCAACAGTGTAGTTGCTGACATAAATGGCGGGATGGATGCGGGGGCATACAAACAAACATAAACACAGACAATAACCAACAGCGTAGGTGCTGACATACATGGCGGGACGGATGCAGGGGCATACAAACAAACATAAACACAGACAATAACCAATAGCGCAGGAGCTGACGTACATGGTGAGATGGATGCAGGGGCATACAAACAAACATAAACACAGACAGTAACCAACAGGGCAGGTGCTAACATATGTGGTGGTATGGGAGCAGGGGCATCCCTCTCCAAAGCAAAAAAATGAACTCCAAGAAGAGCTAAACCCAAACATAAAACTACAGTTCAGTCTCAGCCTTACTACAGGATATGTACCCAAAGAGTGGCATACAGCAACAGTGGTCCCTCTCCACAAAGGTGGTACCTCAATGGATCCTGGAAACTATCGCCCCATAAGCCTGATTAGCTTGGTCTGCAAAGCTATGGAAAGGATCATCATGGACCTCATAAATAAAGATATTGGGGACCTACAGACACTGGATCCTACCCAGTTCGGCTTTGTTAATGGCAGATCCTGCCTCTTAAACCTGGTCGATTTCTTTGAAACAGTCACCAAGGCCATTGACAAGGGGAAGGTGGTCCACACAGCCTACCTGGACCTCACAAAAGCCTTCGATACAATACCCCACTCAGGCATTATAGATAAGCTCACCAGCTTAAATATAAACCCCTCTGTCACTAGATGGGTTGCAAACTGGCACAAGGACAGAACCCACATGGTTAGAATTGCTGGAGCCATGTCAGACTCCAAACCAGTTACAAGTGGCATCCCACAAGGCTCAGTCCTGGGACCTCTCTTGTTCGGTATATATTTATCGGAGGTACAGACCAACACAGAAGGACTGTGGCTGACCAAGTTCGCAGATGACTGCAAACTGGGTGCCATAATTGACTCTCCAGCCGACACAAGCGTCCTCCAAAAGGGCCTCATAGAAACAGACAACTGGTGCCAGAGCCATGGCCTCAAGCTAAACACCAAAAAGTGTATAGTCATCCCCTTTGGCAAAAACAAAGTGCCCACAAATTACCACATAAGTGGTAATCCATTAAGTACAGAAGAAGTAATTAGGGACCTGTGGACCCACATTGATAGCAATCTCTCATTTGACAACCACGTGGCCAAAGTGGTTAGAAAAACATTTTATGTAGCCCACCTAATCATGAAGGGATTTCACATCTAGATCAGGGGAGGTCATCGTGCCTCTTTACTTATCCCTCATCAGGCCCATAATTGAGTACAATGCCCCTTTTGGGATGTACCTTATCAGACAGCTGCAGCAACTGGAAAGACCCCAAAAGTACCTCACCAAGAGGATCAAAGGGCTCAAACAGATGCCATATGCTGCCCGGCTAAAGAAACTCCAGCTCTACTCAGTGGCATACCGCCTGCTCAGAGGCAATCTGTGCCTGACATATTAAGCCATGTCCAACCCAGAATTAATGGACATGCTGCACCTCAGAAAATCCAAATCCCATCGAGCTACGTGCTCGAGAGACTTGAACCTCAGCACTGAAATAAATAGGACATGCTGGAGGGACAGATTCATAACCCAGGGGCTCCCTTCACGCTGGAATAAAATCCCAGTCCAGGTTAGGCAGAGTCCCTTATTGACTCTCTTCAAGAGGAATCTTGATGAATTGATGGGAGAACGTAGGTTTACTCCAGGTATCACTTCTGTGTCACAGTTAGACAGAGGCACAGTATACTAACCTCAAAAAAGGACATAGCAAAATTAATTTAAAATGGGTGGTGAAAGCCAAACACACTCTGGTTAGGCCTATAAATGCCCTAGGGCAAATAGCCTAGTATGAACCTATGAACCTATGAACCTATACAAACAAACATAAAACACAGACAATAACCAACAGGGCAGGTGCTGACATACATGGTGGGATGCGAGCAGGGACACACAAACAAACATAAAATACAGACAATAACCAAGAGGGCAAGTGCTGACATACATGGCTGTTGACAGGGAATTATAGACATACAGACAGAGGGAGGACATGGGTGATGAAACATATTGGGCAATAAATGGGGGAAGGAATGTGACACACAAGGAAGTTTAAACTATTGATCCAATGGCTTCTGCAACACACACACCTGACTAGCCTCAGTGAAGAAGCAGTCCAGTGGATGTGTACTCCATAGTCTGTGTAACACTTACAGTCATCATCTTTGCACTTAGCGTGCCAGGGTGTTATATGCCAAACCTGTTTTACTTCCTTCTAGGGGGGGGGGGCTGAGGAAAGGCTCACACACATACCCATATAGAGGGACCTGAGCACAGTGTGAACTGACTCCATTCACATCTTCAGTGGTGTCCTGTTGTAGATCCATGTTTACATGAATGATACATACACATATCATTTGATGTCATACCTGGGTGACTAACAAAGTTGCCTGGATGCAATACACCACACAGCAGCTGGCAGAAGGTTAAGAAACAGTGGAAGCCAGAGCCTCTTGATGGCCTTTGTCATCTACACTGGCTGTATTGATATGTCAGTACACATTGTTGAAATCCTCCAAAGACTTTCTGCTGACATTATGACGGACTATGTGGCCCATGCACCTACAGATTTCAGATGAATAAAACACCAAGCAAATTTTGTCCAACAGAGTAACTTTTAGTTAACAAAATTGAGCACTTCTGTCTATTTAGAATACAGACTTCTTCATTTAAGATACCAGGAGCTGCCATACAAACACTCATGTGTGCATCTTGTGTCATTCTCCAGGGTAGATGGTCATCCCTGCCCCATGTAGATAACCCAGCTGTCCACTACATATATCACATGTCCTAGATGTACATGTGGGTAGGCCTCCTTCTATATTTCAAGGGTATGTGGGTGTTACCATCTCTGACCCATTGACTGTGTAGCTATGTAGGAGTATGACCACATTTAACTGGCTTGTTTGTTTGTAGTTTGATGCTGTCATGCGAGAACATGGAAAAAAAGAAAGAGCAAATACTCCCATGCAGTGAATAAGATCCTGCTTCAGGATCTCCATCTGCATGGTCAGTAAATGCAGTGTCATAGGAGATCTGACTAGGCCTTCTGAGAGCAGGCCTGATAAGAAGTGATAGCTGACATCAGTGGTGTTGGTGGCCAAAACTGAACATATGACTGGGTGAGAAGAAGGGCCACTGACGTGATTAGTCTCAGATTATCTAAGGCAGCCCACCTGGCACAGAGGTGGAAAGCCATGGGATGGATCCCATCAATTGAATCACCTTTGACACAGAGGAAAGAGTTTTTGGCATCTCTGCGTGGATGTCCAGACAGTGACATCGACAATGGCATGATAGACATCAGTCACAAGCCAAAGCAGGGCACCATGCAAATCTGTCAGTTAGGTATGTTTGAACATGGATTATTATCTGAAATAGTAGTGCAAGTTGATACAACATACAACCATGGCTTTTTTGTTTCATAAAAGCATCAGGGGTTCAGTTTCCAAGGCCACCTGCTCAAGATATATTGCTCATTCATTTTCTGTACCACTCTGTAAAGTAGCAGTAGTATATTCCCTAGGCTTCATCTGCTGGTGAAGGGCTCTGACTTAGTTTGGATAATTTATTTGTATTTTCACTGGTGTAGTGTTACCAGGGTTCTCTACCATTGAAATATACCTATCAGATGTTTATTTATTCATTTGTTTGTTTTGTTTTTGTTTACCAGGAAAGTCCAAATGGGGACAATGCTCATTTTCTGCAGAGGCCTGGGAAGAAAAGCTTCAAGAAATAGTAGCTGTACAATATAATAGTAAAGTTTACACAAGATTTAAATACATATGTGCAAAAATACTGAAATCCATTACAACTGAATAAACAGCAAATGTCACACAAAGATATAAAGTGTATTAAGTTCTCAGAAGGTATATTGGTGCATATTATAGAACATCACTGAAGCAGGAATAGGACTGTGTATAGAAGGTGTAGTACAGCAGTTCAGTGCTATGATGGTGTTAGAAGCTATAAGTGTTCTTTTTCAAACAGTTAAGGGTTTGATGATGGATACATCTCTCTAGTACTTTAAAAACTAGAAGGAGTATTACAATACATTGATAGTTTGGAAGTTCTTCGGAGCTGCAGCCTTTATGTATCAGGTCAGCTATGCAACAACATGAAAATGTGGCATTAGACGTTTTCATGCAGTTAGTACTCCTGTATGGCCACACATCATGGCCGACACATTTCCCTTGACTGGTGATCTCCACTTCTGGTGGGTAGGCCTACTCTTTGAGTAGTTTTATCCCTAGACTACCAGTTCCTGTCAAATGTCTCAACTTGTTAGTGCAAGAAATCTGGAAAAAGCTTAAAATAATGGGGGAACAAAGGTCACAAAATAGGGATAGATTTTAAGCATTGCTCTTATAAACGTATAAAGTTTCTAGAATAACAGGATTTCTGTCAGCATGCATTTTCTGAAGGATATGAAACCTGAAATTCAAATGTTTGTCAGTATTTAGTCATTTGACAGAATACCACAAATTTTATAAGGAACAGACCAAAAATATGAGGCAAAAATCTGGACATTCTGTGAAAATCTGGACAGTTGAGAGGTGTGGTTCACACTGTTTGCTACAATATCAATAGAGCATGAATATAACATGAGGGGATAGCATGTTGGTGGATGAGCTCACCATGGCTACCATTCACTTTCTTAGATGAGTGTGTCTAAGGCTGTTTCTCAGGGTTTATGTAGGTCTATAATATAAAGGCAGGCAAGAGTAAACAGATACCAACACAGGCATAGTTGAGCTGGTTGGGATAGTATGTTGCCTGCATGATGACCTGAACTGGTAGTGTGCCAGATGTGCAACATCATGAAATGTGGCATAGCAAGTTTACATTCAGTAGGCATCTATGTTTGGCCAAACATCATGGCTGACAAATTTCTCCATGGTTGGTCCATCTCAGCCTATGGTGAAGAGGACTTCTTTAGGAGGGGGACTCCATGGTCTCAAACCTGCAGAGTCACTAACCTGTTACTGAGGACACTTTGGAATGTTATGGATGTGCACATGGATGAGGTTTCCATGCAAAGACCACCGGAAGCATGGCCCAAATCATGCTCACAAGGCACTCAATCCTGTCAGTATGGTATGGATTTTGCCTTTGACTTTCCAAAGAGAGGTCACCCAGTGGATGATGACATGCACCGTCAGCGCATATGTCTGCCATGGATGCCCTGGACCACCTGACTACAAGATCAACACACAGCACTTCACCATCTGTTAAAGGAGTGTCTCAGTGCACACACACACACACACACACACACACACACACACACACACACACACACACACACACACACACACACACACACACACACACTCACACATAAACACAGGCAGACATGCATGTGGATGTGCACACACACACACACACACACACACACACACACACACACACACACACACACACACACATACAAAGCAGTAATTCTCACTATCACCCCATCATGCACATACTGTTCACTGTTGACACTGTGGCCCTCCTCATCAATGCATATGATTATACACACTGTGGCCAGTCTGTAAATGGTATACCACAGGCTGCGTGTTGTGATGACCATGCCCTGGCCCAGCAATCAAGGACTGTCAATCCTCACCACTAACACCAGGGAGGTTGTCTCCTAGAAGAGAGGAAAGGATAACTAATACACACAGTAAATTACAATTTCCCTTAATTGCACACAGAGATCACAGTCAGTCTGGGGCTGGTTGCACCTTTGCTCACCAGGTCCCCAATAAGACTCCCCACTGGCACAGCTATAGGGTCCAGGTCTCACCCTAACTGGGCAAGCTAAAACCTCCAGTACCCTCTCTGTCCAACCAGTGCTTCGTGCCCCTGCCAAGTAGCTGACACAACACACACACACTTTTGAGATAAGTATTTATACAACTTCACAGACACTCCTGGGAAAGGCTGACACAGATTCTCCAGCTGTGCCCCTTTACCCAGACTATATGGTAGTAATTACTGCCACAACCCAGCTAATAATATCAGCTACTAAAAGGCCCTTAAAAGGGTGTCCAATTATTACTGTGCAATATTATTACCCAATGGTAGTATGACAAACAGGCAAGGCTTACTTTAGAGTGGCCTATTACAATAACCTCTATAAATATGCAATGTACTCTAGAGCTTATCTCTACACAAACCAGCCACAGGCAGAAGGTTTTAAAAATATTTAATAATAAATAATTAAAACACAAGACAAAACTACTAGACCACAGTGATATCTAAGAGTTTAGAGATCACACAGAAACTTAAAATAATACAGTAGTACAGGTCTGATTTCAAAGAAAAATGCCTAATTAATCTTTACTAGCTTTAACTATTCCTACAAGAAATCACAGTGCTAAAACTTACATGTGAGCTTAGGCAGAGTGCTGAGTTAGATATCCAAGATCAAAATGCTTCCAGTTGCTTAAGAGATATATTATTTAAACATTACTAACAAACATGTCTCTAAGGCCCTCCCAAATTACATAATTTTGGACACTTAGGTTTTCCCAGTATTCATATTGCATCATCTTAACACATGGTCTGAGTTCTCAGGCCACAAACTGCATTATTTAGCAATCTAACACCTGCTCAGAAACTTACAACAATAAAAGGCATTTCACATATACATTCTAGCAGAAACCAGAGCAATAAAGCACCTTCCATATGTAAATTCTGGTCATAAACTTTAGCCTTAAACCAATGGGCATGAAACCTTCATCTCGATGCACTGGAGCCGAATTCTAACATGAAAGGGTCACAACATGCTTCACTGGGCCAGTAGAGTGCAATGTTGTCACATATTTTGCAGTTCCACATTTCACAGTATTCTTCTACAATCAAGAAACATGCCTGTATTTTACATTTATTTACAAATGCCAGAATTATATATCAAATTCTATTTGACTAGGCTGGCAGCCTTCGCCCATCTCTCCCAATCGTCACAGGTGGGCTTTCACATGCATCAATTTTTATTTTGCATGTACTACTTTTTTCTGACACATAATTATCAACCTGATTCTGCCTGTTAGCTAGTGCTGTGGCATAGTCTGGCAAAGTCACCCCTTATAACAACCTTCTTTATCAGGCACCTCCTTACTGTTAATTCCTCCTTCTGAATTTGTTGTCCCTGCTCAAACTGCTTGCCTATAAATATGTTGTGCAACACTGTACACAGTACCAAAATTTTGCTGCATGCTTTCGAGTCATACTGCAGTGTACCACCCGGCACCAGCTATATCTAGACAGAACTATGGTTTAGGCAGGCTTAACACACTTTCAACAATGACTCAGATCTATGATATTCTCTGCCATGGCTTGGCAATTTCTTGTTGGTGACTTTAATTATAATTCCATGGCATATTGGAAATCACTAATAAGAAGTCACTGGGGAAAATCCCCCACATAAATTGCAGGTATGCATTGCACATGTGCAATATATGGAAGACATGAACACTGCCTGTGTGACCTGAGACACATTGTATATTGCACTCTGTCCATTACAGACCCCCTGGCAATAGATGGGTGGAATCCCATATTGTTGCTATACTTTTCTCTCTGTTCACCAGATGGGTCTGTTATTGTATTGTGGGTGTAGTCTATGGCCCAGTTATCTCAGGGAGCCATCCGTGCTATGTCATATAAGGCCACATGGTGTTGTCTCTCTCCTCTTTGGTATGAGGAAACTGCATTTGTTCTCTGAAATGCAGTAGCATGGCATCAAGGAACTGATAGAGTGACGTATCCTTAAAGCAAATGATGGGGTACACAAACTGCATCCCCATTTGTTAATGGAAGGTCTTATTAGCTAGTATTCTCAAAGCCGCCCATACCTTATTGTCCATGGGGATAGGTACTATATGCATCCCCTAGACCTGCATTTGAAGATGATAGATCTATACCAGCTCTTGCATGGTGCCTCTAACCACACAGTAGTGTTCCAGAACTTTTTCCCATGGATGGCATGTTATGTTAGGCACATACTGATGATTTGGAATTGCCATTGGAAATGACTCACAACAGCATGACTATCAGATCTGATAAGCCTCTTGCATATGCATATGCACTAATGAAACATCTACTCCCACACATGTTTTTATGGTCTGTCTCCCATAACCACAAGATGTTGCTGTACTCACCAACCCTATCATTAACGTGGCTCATTTCCATCTCATTATACCATCATTTGCATATTACGCAAGCTATAGTATTTCTCAACTGCCCTCAGTCGCACTGAGTGTGTCTCTGAATCATCCCACCCATTACTTGGTTTCTCTTGGCATAAAAGCCACATAACACAATCCCAAAACTTTTCCTGAATGCACACATGTATATAATAAGAAAAAAAAATCAGATCTTTATAAAATCTTTAGAGAATACAAAGGCATAGAAAATGTGGCTGACACTTTCTGAGTTTGAAGTATAAAACATATCTTTCTAGCATTAGAGATTTTAATATTTTACTATAACATGAAAGGAATGACTATTTCAGGGCAATATGTAAATAGTATATAAATTAATATTTAGCTATATGGTTAAGTTACTAATGTTTATACATCTGCAAAATTCTAGCTGAGATATTGAGCAGGATTTAATAAACTCTACAAGGCTTGCTGAAACCATGTGCGAATTGTGCACTGATGCACACAATCCTGTGGCGATTTGTGTTCGGTAAGTGGCTCTACACAATGTGTAAAGCCGGTCAGCATCATTGCATGCTAATTACCACATAAGTAGCTGAACTGTATACTAGTCAACCAATCCAAGATGGCAGAGCTATTCAGCAAGTTATACACTATCTGTATACACTTAATGAACCCTTTTGCCTTGTATTCCAAAACCTATAAGAGTACAGTCACAAAAATTACACTGGAAAGAAAGAATGCTAGGAGCTGCTGCTGCTCTTCTGCATATGTGTGTGTGTAATATGCTCAAGTCAGACCACTCAAATGTACAGATTTTCTCAGAATGTCCAGATTTTTGCCTCATATTTTTGGTCCGTTTTTAATAAATTTGTGGTTTTCTGGCAAATTAGTGGCAAATCTTTAAAGACTGAATTTAGAAAATAATGACAGACAGTTGAGTTACAGACTTCATACCCTTCAGAAAATTCATGCTAATGCAAAACCTGTTATTGTATCAACTTTCTAAGTTTGTAAAAGCTATATTTAAAAAGTGTCCCTATTTTTGGCCTTTGTAGCACTTTTATTTATGGGTTTGTCCAGATTTCTTGCTCTAAGAGGTTGAGAGGTATGGCTCAAGTCTGTGCTGCTACTGATGCTGCTGATAGACCTCAGGCAAAGATGAGAAGGGTATTTAAACTATATTTAAGTTTTCATGGTGTGCATGAAGTGAAAATAGTAGGGCACTTCATGATGGATAGAAACTCACTCCAGGAACGCTGTAACTCCTGTCATCCACAGCTGACATCAAGGGCAAACTGAGGAACCAATATCTTGGAGACCAAGATATATGTAGAACTTAGAATATCACCTACAGGAACCTTTCAGTGACCCAAAGGGATCATATTGGGGGTGTCACAGGTATCAGCATTTAGTGTGGCGGGTGGTGTTTTTTTTGGGGGGTGTCACAATTTCTAGAATCCAAGATCTCCAGATTCTGAACTCGATATTCTGAAACTTGAGATTTGGGGATTTTTAAATTTTGTAGTGAACATATATTTTGAACTTCATATGTTTACTGACTCAATCACTACTTCTAACACACTCACACATGCATCTACAAGCTTGCACTCACACTGAATGACTATACAAAATGGCAATGATCTCGCACATGCTCAATAACGTATATGCACATGCTCTCTGACTACAGAGGCTGACTAGGTACAATATACACACTGATCTACATCCTCCCTCATTAATTTGTTCAACATGCATAATAGGAGAACAAAGACATTTTGAGAGCTAGACAATATATCAACATCTTAATAAACAGAACTGATTTCAAGTCCAAGTCACTGTATATTTAGGATTTGGTCTGGAAATTCTACCTGAACTGGTAACATAGAAATTCTGACTGAGTTTAGCAACAGGGACAGTATCTGGGGATTCTCTCATAAGTGGAACATCAGGGATTACATCAAAATTATTTCAAGAAAACACACCGTCCTTTTGAATTTGAACAGGTGTAGAGTTCCTCTGAGAATTAGAGCTGTTAGCACAGGTAATCTGCTGCGTCACTGGTTTGGAGACAGGTAACAAATGTCTATGATTCCTTCCGAAATCTATTCCTTCAGATTGTATGATGTAAGATCTAGGTTCTTCACAAATACTCTTCAGATTCTCACTCAGTCTTATCCTTTAGATGTTTGCATTCTCACAACTTCTCTTTGTAGTGATGGTCTAAGGGGTTAGCATAGTACAAATTTTGTGAATGATGTTTTCTCAAAAGTTGAGCCTTGACCACTATGTTGTTCTTTGCATTTAGTACTAACAATTGTTTGCTGATTGGTAGAGTTGTTCTAGTCTATCTGGACATCAATATCTGAGCAGGTAAACCAAGTATGTTTTCTCAAGGAATGTTTCTGAGACTTGAGTAAGTTAAGAAAAACATCAGGAACCATTTTGCTTGGATTTCTCCAACAAGTGTTTTGCACTCTGAACTGCACATTCAGCTAAACCACTGGCTTGTGGATACTCAGGACTACTGATAACATGAACAAAATCCCAAGACTCAGCAAATTTCTTGAACTGCTGACTTGTAAACTGTACACTATTGTCAGACATGACTTTATGCGGGACAAAAACATCTCTTCAGTTTTGTAATGATTGTGTTGGACATCAAGTTAGGAAGTACGTAAATTTCAGACCAATCTGAGTAAGAGTCTACTAATACCAAGCAATGTTGACCATTCTATGCAAAAATATCTGTGGCAACCGTCGACCATGGTAATTCAGGAATCTGGTGTAGCTGAAGTGATTCTTTTTGTTGATGCGGTTTGGTGCTGTCGCAAATTGAACATGTTACAGTTAATTCTCTATATCTTTAGACATAGAAGGCCAAAATGCAATTCCTCTTGCCCTTCTTTTGGCTGAATCAGTACCTGGGTGACCATGATGCAAAATTTTGATATATTCCTGTTGTAATACTTTAGGAATAATCACTTTTGGACCTTTCATGATGATTCCATCTTCCATCATGAGATCATCTCTGTAAGGAAAATATTATTGAATGCCAAGTGGTAAACTGGTTTGTCATGTTGGCCATCATTGACTGATAAAGTTTTTCAGCTTCTGGAAAATTGGGTCTAAAATTAATTTCTTTTCCATGACTTCAAAGTCTGCTGTTTCATTTTCATGCTTCTTTGTCATTTGTCTGGGTGCGTGACAAAGCAGCAGCAAGGTACATGTGTTTGCCCTTTTTGTAAACAATATTGACATTTTACTTTTGTAATGTTAACATCATGTGTTGCAATCAAGCTGGATTTGTGTGCATTGGCTTTTTTTAAAGTTGTCACTAGAGGTTGGTAATCAGTCTCTATTTGGATAGGTCTGCCATAAATATAATAATTCAACTTCAAACATGCAAACACTGCTGCCAAAAGGTCTTTCTTTATTTGTGCATAGTGCATCCTGTTTGAGTTAAAGTTCTTGATGCATAGGCTACTGGTATGCCTTCTTGAAGACATGCTACACCAAGGCCATACTTTGAAGCATCATAACAAAGAGTAAGATATTTGTGAATATCACAATATCTCTATGTGGGTGGACTGGCAATTTTCTGTTTCAGAATATCAAAGATTCTTTGATGGTGTTCCAACCAGGAACAGTTTACATTGTTGCATGTCAACTCACGTAACAGTACAGATAGTTCGCTCAAGTCTGGTATGAACTTTTGTAAATAGTGGACCATACCTAGAAAAGGTTGAAAAGATGTGACATTCTCTGGAACTGACACTTCAAGAATTGCTGCTTGCTTAGACAGATCTGGTTGTAAGCCAGAACTGATAAATAAATGACCCATATAAGTAACTTCTTTCAATTTGAATTCACATTTCTGAGGATTTAGTTTAAGATTTACTTCACATGCATGGTCTAGACCTTTCCTGAGATTTCTGTCATGTTCATGTTCAGCATTGCCTCCAACAATAATGTCATCTACTATAATAGCACGTGGATAACCAGAAAAAAAATTGTTCCATTGCACATTGAAAGACTTCACTGGCAGAAATGATTCCAAATGGCATTCTCAAAAATCTATATCTACCAAATGGTGTACTGAATGCAGTTAACAATGAAGATTTACAGTCCAGCAACATTTGCCAGAAGGAGCTTTTTGCATCTATAACTGAAAAAACAGTGGAATCTGGGATGAGAAAGGCTACCTCTTCTACTGTACACATCAGATGAAGAGGATGCTTAAGTGCTTTGTTTAAGTCTCTTGGATCAATACATATTCAAATTTCATCTGAGCTTTTCTTATGAGCTACAACCATGGAGGATACCCCTTCAGTTGGTTCATCTACTGGATTAAGGACACTTAAGTGCACCATTTTGTCTAGTTCTACTTTAACTTTACTCTGAATTGCTACTGGAATCTTCCTTGCTGGTCTGCCAACTGGACTTACTTCGTGGTTTAACTTTATGGAGTATGTGACTTGAAGTTTACCGAGCTCATCTTTGAAAATATCAACATATTCACTAAAAATATTTGTGCAAAACTATCATTGTTATTCATACTTATATGGTGAGCCTCTTTATTAAATGAAATCAGTACCATTCTTAGACGGTCTTTGAGGCCTAACAGTGACAGTACGTGCCTTGACTGTGTAAAACTGCAAGTCATAGCTGTTTCCAGCAGAAGGGCATGAAAGGACTACTGCGCCATCACTTTGGATCTCTTCACCACCATAAGCAACTAGTTTTGCACACTTTGCAAAGTTTATTCTAGTAAACATTTGTGCTGACATAACATTGCACTTAGATCAAGTGTCTATTTTAAGCTCTACAGGTTTCCCATTATTTCGTACAGTACAAAATATTTTGCTCTTTGCTGACAACTGATAGTATAATATATTAACTGGTTCATCAAGCACAGAGACATCATCAACCTAGAAAGTTTGCTCACAGCTCTCGAAGTTTACTACAGTCCCTATCTGATCTACTTGCCTCTTTGGATACTCTCTTTTAATATGTCTGTGTTACATTAGACTTGCAAAGCCTTTTGAAATGATTTCACTTTTTACATTTATGAGCTTGCTGACCAAAAGCTAAACACTTTTACCATTTAGGTTCATGTCTGCCTCCACAATTGTGACAGTTAGTAATGAGGGTGTGTATGGCTCCCTTCATTTTTTTATTTCTTTTTCTTCTTAATTTTCTCCACTTGCAGATACTGCAAACAAGCTCTTCTCATTCGTAAGCATATTAATATGCTTTTCTGCAAGCTCATATATTTGACAAATCTCAGTGGCCTTGCTCAATGTTAATTCACTACCTTGAAGCAAAATCTTTCTAATTGCATCATTATTAACACCAAATACAAGACTGTCTTTTATCAACTCATCTCTTAAATCACCAAATCTGCATGTTTTTGCTTAATTTCTTAAGTCAGTGATATATGCTGCAATAGTTTCACGAGGCTTTTGATTTCTTATGTAAAATTTATGCCTTTCCATTGTCATATTAATTTGAGAGTTACACATTTCTCTAAATTTATGTTTTAAGTACTCCGGATCTTATCGCATTTCAGCCTGTATCACAATATGCAGATTCTCCCCCTCCCCTGCATACACAGCAGGTGCATACATAAATTCATTTTTTTTGCTCAATGGCTTCTAAGCCTGCTAACTTGAGGTGTATAAATGCTTTTACATGTTTGTCTTTATCAGAAAATGCAGCCTGTATGAAAATATAATATTCTTCCTCAAATACTCGCCAATTCTTAGCAATCTTATCATCAAACACAAGCAGTTCAGGTCTACCACATCCCTCTGCCATAACAAGAAAATTCTTTTAAACATAAGTATAGACCTGGTACTTATAATTTTGCTCAAATGCACAACAACTTCTCCAAAAATACTTTATTTTAGCACTGCAAATATCGCAAACACTATGGACACTTCAGGCACATTGAAAAGATTTTAGTTACTGTGAAAAATCATACATTGTGAAAGAAATTTGGACATTATAGCCTTTTCAAACATTTTAAACAGTTTGTCAATTATTTCAAACACTTTAATCATTATGTCACTATTTCAGACATTTGAAATATCTCAAAAGTTATTTTGAACACTTTAAATGCTATGCCACATATTTAGAGACTGAAAAATCATTTAAAAAGAGTTTAAGTACCTTCAAATCACCACTAACTTGATTTCCGGTTTACTCCAGTATATTAATCCACTTCTAACTGTGTGCCTCATGGTTTGCCTGCTGCTTCAACTTCTGATCCTATCCTGACAATGTCACATGTCTCATGTATTCAAATGAGACACAGGGGCATGAGATGGGTTCAATTTGTTTATTGTACATAAATGCATCAGGAGCTGTAACTGGAACTTATACTTCAAACATCATATGTTTACTGACTCACTCATTACTTCTAATGCACTCACATGTGCATCTCCATTCAAACTTGCACTCACACTGAATGGCTATACAAAATGGCATTGATCTCGCACATGCCCACTAACTTATATGCACATGCTGTCTGAATACAGTGGTTGACTCAGTACAATATACACACTGATCTACAGTAAGGGACCTTATATATGATGACTTGGTTGTGGATAGACTCCATGGTATCATCCTGTTAACCATCTTGGAGGTATGTTTGTTGCTAACATAGACTGAGACACCTCCACTTTTGGCCCCAGTCTGTGTTGTTGTTTGTCTAAATGTGTGGAAGACAGTATAGCCTTGCACTGCCTGAGTATGTTCTATGGATTTAAACTAAGTCTTGGTCATGGCACAGCTGTCTACATTTTCCAGAGTAAGGAGATCTTGAAGGGTGTACAGTTTTTTGTTTAGGTTCTGAACATTGAGCAGTAATACCTTAAGTTTGCTTGGAGACTTGTTCACTATGTTGGTAGTTATGTCTTTTTGGCATTGCCTAAAAAAGGCTTTAATGGGGTGTGTGATGACCCACCACTGGACCAGTAATCAAGGAGCCTCAGTCCTCATTATTGGCACCTGTGGGCGATGTACACTGGGAGGATAACAGGTACACACACAGTATTTCCAGATGCAGTTCTTTGCATCAAGTGCAATTTCCCTTAAGAACACACAACAACCACAGTCATTCTGGGGCTGGTTCTCCCTATCTTTCCAGATCCCCAGTAAGACTCCCCACTGGCACAGCTATAGAGTTGAGATCTCAGCTGAGTGGCCAAGCCAAGTGCTCCAGCACCCTCTCAGTCCAACCAGTGTTTTGTGTCCCTGCCCAAGTATCTGACACACACAATATTTGAGGTTTGATTTATGCACACAGACACACACTCACACACACACACACACACACACACACACACACACACACACACACACACACACACACACACACACACACACATGGGAAAAGCTGGCACAGGTTTACTAGTTATGCTCCCTTTTGCCCAGACTATAAGGTAGTTATCACTGTCACCAGTCAATTCTTTATCAGCTACTTTAAGGCCCCTAGCAAAGGGTGTCCAATCTTACTGTGTAACATTAATATTAATATGAATATTAATATTAATACAAATGATAGTTTGACCAAGAGCAAGGCTATTAGGAGTGGCCCATAAAGTGCCAAAAAATAAATATGCAAGTACTCTCAAAAGTTAAATATCTCTAGACAGATCAGCCACAATGAAGGGTTTAAATATATTTAATATTAAATAATAAAAGAACAAGACAATACTCAGTACATAGTCACGGTGACAGCAGAGTTCAAAATCACAGGAAATATTTAAAACAACATTGCAGAACAGTCTCAGATAAGTAATGAAAAATATCTAAACTAAGCTTTGCTATATTCCTGACTATGTTTAAGAGAATTATACTGTTCTCTAGAAATTTACTTCATCAGAACAAGCCAGATGTGGTGAATGGATCTTCTTTAGTTGTTGTCAGGTCCAAGACAGAATGCAGAATGTTGTGTCTCGCAAAGAGACTTCTTAAATTAATATCTCAAGTATTACTGCTGGGATAGCTTGCAGAATGACAACATTTCTTGTCATCTGACTCTGTCCCAGGTGAACCCCCCCCCCCCACTGGAAGTTAGCAGTATTTAGAATCTATCTGTGAAAATACATAGACCTCAGATCTTTGGCAGATGCTGGAATCCATAAAACAATTGTAGTAATTAGTTCACTGCAAAGACAGTATAGAAAGCTTCTCAGCACAGACATTGTGTCTGTAGCTTTCATAAAGTAATTTAATTTTAGCTATTTTTCTGAAGTTTTTCTGGACTGAAGTTGACCTCCTGCATTCCAATTTCCACTATTAAAATATATGCATTTAAACAGTTACAATAGTGCATGTACATTTCTGTTCTCTTCCAGCAGCACACTGTAGATACATTTCAAGCACAAGCCCTCTACAAAATATCTCTTCAGCACTCATGTCTGTATAAACCATTTTATATGACATACAGTCTAATACATTTGTAACACAAGCATCTTATATAACTCATGTTGATATGAACAAATGACATATAATTATTTACAAAATTCCAGATAGCTGTGCTGACAGTATCCCCTTTGTCACAGGGTGGATGAAGTATTAGTCAATATCTGAAAGCCTAGGAGGACAGGTGCAGCCCATCCTTGGCAAAGCAATGTGGTCTGTTTACCATGTCCTCTTATGGTGATAGATATTGGATCATCTGAAGTAACGCTAGAAACATAGCCAGTTATTAACATCAATCATGTTATGTTCATACCGTGGCATCATCCCTGATGGAGGTAGAATGCTGTTCAATGCAAGCCAAATACCTGTCTGTGACATATATTCAGAGAGAGCCATTATCTCTCTTATCATATAATCCAGTAAGGTATGTTTAATGTAAGTTACACCCGCATGGACTAAGATAGAATCATGTTGGTATCTGGGGTGCAGTAACTTGAGTGTGTGCATGATATTATAGATCTGGGCTCCAAATAGGCAACTGTTATTTTTACTTGTATAACCTGATGAGTGGGGTATCTGTGTGTCACATAACAGAGTCCTCAAAAAAAGAGTATTAGGTAAAGTGTACACCTGCCTCGTAGGCATTGGACTTGAGGGACTATTGGGTATAGTCTTATGTGAAATGTTTGGTGTTGCTTTTGGTATGTGCTTTAGTGATTGCTGAGGAACAGTGCTGCTGTTAAGTGGCTTTAGAGGTCTTTGAGATTTGGGAAGGTTTTATTTACATGCCCTAGCATGTGACAATCTGTGTATGTGTGTTGACTGGTGTGTGTGGGAGATGTGGAGTATGGATTTTTAATAACATTATTTGTATGTGAGTTTTTTGCCTCTGATGAAATTTTGCATTTGCATCTCTCACATGCCATGTTATTTTCTTTAATGATTATCTGGTTGGAGAGCAGGATGCAATTGCTACATTGGCTTAGAATGCCCAAATCAATGAAGCTGGCCACAGAGACATTTGGAAATTGCATATCCATGTTGTCTAGTCCTGTAGTAGGTTGGGCTGTTTAGAACTACAACTGGGCTTAACAAGGGTTCCAATGGTAGTTTTTTGGATTAAGGGCAAGATGTTATATAGAGTTAGGATATGTTAGTGCTTTTCAATAGATGAATTAGTATCTGAGGTTAAGGGCAAGATGTTATATAGTGCTAGATTTTAGTAAGTGCTATTTGAATGCACAAGCTAGCTGCTCTAAGATTAATTCCACACAGTGCTGCACTGTTTGACAGATTTTTGACTTAATCTTAACATTATAGGGAATGTTTACTATCTAGACATTTGCTACTACACAGGGCACTGCTAATTGCAACTTTGGAGCTTTGCACAAACTTCCCTGATTTATAGCAGAAAACAAAAGCTTGAAAGCTGACTCCTTTGCCCTCTAACCAATAAACAACCACACTTTGAGCTCCCTGGAGTGCTTCACAACTCAGAGAAACCAGATAAACACCTTCTGCACAATATGGGTGATCCTAGAATTTCTTAATGTAAAAGCACAGCAAACGTCCCTCTCAAATAGAGACTAAACAACCAACTATCAAAAAACTAAGTCCACCCCCTTCTTCTCTCTCTCTCTCTCTCTCTGTGTATATATATATATATATATATATATATATTTATATATATATATATATATATATATATATATATATATATATATATATATATTGGATTCCATACACTTGGTCGAATTACACTTAGTCGAAATGATTCCAGGAAGTTCACTTCAGTGAAAGCTCCAATGACTGAAAGCTCACTTGGTCGAAGTTCATTTGGTTGAAAATGGAATATAGCCCCTGTCCCACTGCAGTGCAACCCTGGAGTGAGAATATTAAATAATATTAAATAAGGGGGGTGTGGGGGGCACAGCCCCCCACATTATGCCAATAGTTTTTACTAAATATATATCTATCACTGCATTTCTAATGGATATACCTTCTTATAACAGTGAATACATTAAACTTATGTGGGGGGCTACACCCCCCACACCCCTCATTGTGGTGGCTGTGCCCCCCACACCCCCCTTATTTAATATTCTAACTCCAGGGTTGCACTGCAGTGGGGCAGGGGTTATATTCCTTTTTCGACCAAATGAACTTCGAACAAGTGAGCTTTCAGTCAAGTGAACTTTCAGTCAAGTGCAATACCAAGAGTATGGAATCCACATATATTTATATATATATATATATATATATATATATATATATATATATATATATATATATATATATATATATATATATATATATATATATATATATATATATATATCATATCCATTATAATGAACTTGGTTATATTAGAGCAATATTTTCAGTTAATTTTGATGGGATGTGTTAATTGCCTATGTTTCTACTGAAATGAGCTTTAGGTAGTTTGTTTAGGTCTACATGAAAGAAATGTTATGTGAATAGCTTTAATCTCCATTTAGTTGTTGAATTATGAATTATTAGAATTGCATCTTTGTTATATTTTTAATTAGTTAATTTTTAGTTAGTTTAGATGATCAGAAACAGGACTGTATTGTCCATAATAGTATTTTCAAACTGAATAATTGCAGCTGGTGTTTTATTCATATTTATATTTTTATTGATATCTATACTTTTGTTTTATACTGTTTGATGTTTAATTTTCATTCTAATAAAAACAAGTGTGGTGTATAGTGAGTTGGATTTGGTGTGCAGTATTGTTTTTAAGGGTATTGCAACTATGGAGTGCAAAGATGTCTGCTTCAGTTAATTTTTATTTTACTTTATTAATACTTTTAAGATAAACTATATATTTTGACTTTTTTTTTTAATGTGTGATACAGTATTTTGGGGACTTGTCAGTATATCTGCTTTGTGTGTGTAGCAAGCAAGGTTTCATGGTTTTTACATTGTAGTGAAGGTGAATGGGCTTTTGTGTTTCAGATTATTATTAATTTCAGTATTATTTTTTTTATTTTATTTTACTAACCTTTTTGAAGGTAAAAGGTCATAGTTATAGGTGGTTGAAACACTGGTGGTCAAATGGCTTTAGTGTTTTGGCATTGTGGCAACTTTCACAGCAATGTATTGTATTGCATGAACTAGTGGAGAGCTTTCTGAGGATTTTTGCCATTTTCTCCACTGTGGTATGACTGTAGAAAATTTAATGGGGTTTTGTGGGGGGCTGCAGAATGGCTTTCATACTGCAAAAAAAATCTGTCTTTTTTGGGGGAAGGTTGACTGCTTGTTGTTTAATTCTTGAAGTAGAAATCAAAAAACTCTGATTCTATCTGACAGTTTAAGTTTCGATGATTATTTTAGGTGAACAGGGTTTTGGAGGATGTCAGTGTGTCTGTATCCTGAGTGTAGTGCATAAGTTTTAACTTTAGTTGTTTTGTAAGTGGTTGTAAATGTGGCAGGCTTTGTTGAGCTGTAGTAGTCTTGCTTACATGGCAGAAGAGTAGGGGTGTTATTCATAGTTATTACACATAAGCACAACAGGAATGAACACAGACTGTGAGCGAGTCCAGCTTTGGCATGAAACAGAGAAAGTAGCTGTGCATAAATGTAGCTGTTAGAACTCCTCTGAGAAAAAAATATATGAGATGAGATGCAAATGAGGACTGTGTGAACAATCTATGATTATCCTTTGCAAATAGGGTAAGCTTCCTGTCTTTATGTGATTTATTGCTGCATTTTGATGAGCAAGTGGGCTGTGCACAGATGGGTTATAACATGGAAATCCACACCTTTTCTATCCACTTTATAATTCACAAGATGCTTGCTTTCACTGCCAGTCTAGCTATATCTCCCTGCTAGTTAGTTATGCCAAAACCTGGTGCACAGAGTAGCCATTCTAGGAGATGAAGATATATGTAAATGAGCTGGAGTTATTGGACAGGTTTAGAGTAGACAAGTCAATATTATGGGCTTTAGTGAGTTTGTATGGCACACAAGTGGGAACTCGACAAATGCTTGGGTTTCCTACAACTGTGAATACCAATATATGTATAGCCCTCACTGTATCTGCCATTTGCATCCTTTCAGACACAAAGAGGTGATACATTGGTTCTCTCACAGACTTCTACCTTGAGGATACCTTGACATAGTCTTGGCTTATGTTGATCTGGGTTTCTGTTTTCCTGAGGTGCTTGATGCAACAGATTGAATGCAAGTGGGTATACAGGGCCCATCTGGACCACAGGGAGAGTAGTACTGATACAGGAATGGTTACCATTTTATCAACTGCCAGGTAGTGTGTGATGCATGGGATGCACCACCAATGTGTTGGCCTGTTGCCCTAAAAGTGCCCATGATTCTCATATTTGGTATACAAACTTGTGTACTGCCTCTTCCTGCATGGTAGGATTATGCATAGGATCATAGGATCATAGGAAGTTACTAGGCTAATGGCCCTAGGGCCCTTACAAACCTAGCCAAATTCTACCCTTATTTCCTCAATCAGGACCTGTTGCTCCTGTCCAAGAGGGACACAGGTAGAACCCCTGGAGTGAATTTATAGATACCCATCCAATTGTCCAGAGGCCCAATGAGGTGCTCTGTTTGAAGTGAAGTGGGAGTCTGTTCCAAAGGTGCGGTAACCTCTGGGAAACAAATCTGTCCCTCCTGCAAGTTCTATTAATGTCACATACCAGGTTAAGGTATTTAGAGTGAATAATCTATGTGCACCATTTGGCTTACAGATATGCAGCATTTCCAATAAAGTAGGGTCAGAAATTGCCTTGTGTGCAAGGCAGAGATCACCACTGAGAAGTCTGTATGAAATAGAATAAAGTGACAGTGATTTCAGATGATCCACATAAGACAGATGCTGAAGATCTTGGATATTCTTTGTGAGGAACCTTTGTTGTCTCTCCAATTGCTGCAGCTGTTTGGAAAGGTATATACCAAAAAGGGTATTGTATTCAGTTATTGGCATGATGAGGGAAGAGTACAGGGATGTTATAACTTCTTTTTTTTCTGGAGGCAATGCTCTTACTTGTGAGATGAGAAATACAGAATACCCTTCTTACCATTGTTGAGACATGGTGGTCAAAGGTAGGGTTGCTGTCAATCTGTGTGATCAGGTTTCTCACCAATGAGTGCATACTTAAGGTCTTGCTATTAATGTGATAGATGCAAAGTCACCTAGTTGATTCATACAAACTATAGTAATACTGTTAACCATGTATACTTCTGTATCTACTGAGTGACATAGGTAGCATGGAATAATCATGCCCTGCTTTATGTGTTGCCTCCCTGATTTGTTTTCTGGCAGTTGCAGGCTACCCACTTAATAACACCCATCTATTACTCACAGAGAGCTGTTGAGCATGGCTTTAACACTGCCCTGTTCCACATGTGGGTAGCCATCAAGTGGGTGTTTGGTCTGCGCAAAGTCTATTTCTATTGCTTTGATCAGTCAGAGGTGCCCTTCAGTATAACCCTGTTACTGCATGCAAAATGTTTGCCATCTGCTATGTTGTACACAATAGACTGTGCATCATTCAGGTGTGCAACTGCTGCTGCCAGTCACTGATAGTATTTGTGCATCTCACTCTATTGTTTGTCCCACCAGTGATGATAGTAATGATGGACAGCCCATGGGAGAAGCACAGCAACTCCTCTGCCAGGTTTGTGCATGGTACACAGCTGCACCGATGTAGAGGCAGAATCTTTTCCACAACTATGGGTATTTTTTTTTTAGCTGTTGTCTGTTTTCCCTCTTTCAGGTTCAAGTAATAACTAAAGCATTTACCATGTCTACAAAGTGACTTCTGGGCGAGTAAGTTCTGTGTTACTCATGGTCAAAATGTAACTTAGATTTGGAAGGTGTGAAATGCTGCCCCCTAAAGATAGTGTGGAGGATGTCCCAGAGATTGTATGCCAGTGATGCGATGTTAGCTTAATGTTGTGTTGCTGCAGTAGCAGGATATGCTAGATGCAGGGTAACTTCTTTTTTTTTTTTTTTGCTCAAATAATTTTTATTTGTTTTTAAAGAAAACAGTAAATTAGATTACAATTCAATAATAATGAGTAGATCAATAACATTATTTACAATATTTACAAGTGGCCCAATGAAGAGAAAAAAAATAATAAAATTCAAAGAAGAAAAAAGAATATTCAGTAAATGCATTCTTATCTCTTATTTTTTTCACAAATCAACAAAAGTCTATGACTCTTTGAATTCATATGATGGAGATTGTATCCATTTCTGATGTTTCAATGAGTGCAAGTATTTTATTCCAAGGGTTGTTTGTCCACTTTCTGGGAAAAATTCTTTCTTCCTTGGACTTTTATCTCCTTTTGTGCAGTTTCTTTCAGTAGGGACAAAAAGTCTTCAAAACATGGAAGGGTTGTGGATTTCCATTTCCTTGTGATACACTTTTTGGCTACAGCCAAAACAGTCCATAAAAGATATTGATCTTTTCTGTCCATAACTACTGTTTCATCTACATTCAGGAAAATTAGTGATCTTGTCAAGACAAATGAATCATTATAAATGGCTTGGAGAAATTTACCAATTTCATCCCAATATATTTTAATACAATCATAAAAAAATATGTATCCAATCTGCTTCACAACTTAAAGAGCATCTCCAACAAATAACATTTTGTGTAGAGTTGAATTTAGCTACTTTGCTTGGAGTGTAAAAGGCTCTATACAAACATTTCCAGGTGAAGATTCTCCATGTTTGGACATTAGAAGTTTGTTTGATGGAGTATAATAAGTTGTTTTTACAATCATTTGAAAGGTTTGTTGTTAAACCTTTAGTTATAAAATTCCAAGTGTTTTGATCAGTTTTGATTTTGTAAACTATTAGAATTTTATATAATTTGGAAGTTGAATGTGGCCTATTATAATTGTTATAAATCAATTCATAAATATAGTTTATGAATTTTGGTTTAGTTTTAAAGGGTGAATCATTAATAATTTTGCATAAATCTTTAGAATAAAGTAAAATTTTTGGAGACTTGACAAGTCCATATTTGTTATATCAAATTCATTTAGAATTTGATGACTACTTGATACTTTAAGATTGTTTATACATTGGATCCAGCATATAAAGTTGTTGGATTCCCAATTAATGAGTGTGCTATCATGAATTTTCTGTTTACATTTTTTGAAATATTAAATGGTAATAATAATTCAAACCATAGTTTTATGTCAGGATTGGAATTTATAAAAGTTCTGAATAAATTATAGATATGATTTAAGTATGTTAGATTGGTGGGCTTTGATATGTTATTTTGAATATTAATACATAATATGTGCCAAAATACATTCTTGTGGTTGTTCAAAAATACATTTTTTGTTAATTTGTTTTCATTTTAAAAAATAATCATATGCAGGGTCTTCCAAGAAGAAGAGAAATTTGGATTTATCCAGTTCAAAACTAATTTAAAGATAGAGGCTTTGATGTATGTCTCTATGTCTGGTAAGTTAATTCCTCCTAATTCCCATGGTCTAATGCAATGAGAGAATGCAATTCTATTCTTTTTTGGGTACCATAGAAAATGTAATAGAATTTTGTGAATTTCTTTTAGAATTTTTTTATTTGGAATTATAGGTATAGCTTGAGCTATATAATTTATTTTTGGTAGTAATATCATTTTTATTAGCTGTAATCTGTCCTCAAATTTTAGATTTAATTTATTCCAGTTTTCTATATGTGTTCGTGTTAAGTTTAAAATGTTATTATAGTTTAGAGTCAGAGTAGTATCTATTTTATCAGATATAATAATTCCTAAATATTCTAAAGAAGAAACTTTTTCTCTGAGTATATGATATTTTCTCAAGTGAAAGTCACCCCCTTCTGTTTAGTAGAATATGCTTTGATTTAGATTTATTAAAACAAAGACCAGAATTTAGAAAAAAAATTTCCACTTGAATTTCTAGTTCTTGTAAAGATTCTTCATTTGGAGACAAAGTTAGCAATATATCATCAGCAAACAACATAATCTTAGAATTAAATTGATTGTAAGTATTTAATCCTTCGATTTTTGAGTCTCTACATATTGTTATTGCAAATAGTTCTATTGATAAGGCAAATAGAATGGGAGACATAGGACAACCTTTTTAGTACCCTTAGTTATTTTGAAAGCTTCTGATGTAAACGGACCTAACTTTACATAGGCCAAATTGTCCTTGTATATATTCTTTATCAAATTAATAAAATTTAAAGGAAACTCAAAAAGTTCTAAAATTTTAAATAAATAATCCCAATTCACTGAATCAAATGCTTTTTCTATATCTAGTATAATTATGAGAGCTTCTATATTATCCCTGTTCAATATCTCAATAATGGTTAGGATTCTTTGTATATTGTCATATGTATGCCTGCCATAAATAAAACCTGTTTGGTCTTTGTTTATGATTTGACTCAAGGATTTTTTAATTCTATTAACTGTTATAGTCATAAATATTTTGTAATCATTATTTAATAAGGAAATTGGTCTATATGAACTACAGAGGGAAGAGTCCTTATTCTCTTTTTTTTATTGGAGTAATTAATGAATACCTCCAGGATGGTGGAATTATATTTTGAACTTGAACTTCATTTAGAGTCTTATGAAGTAAAGAAATTGCTGAATTTGGGAGTATCTTGTATAATTCCATTATTATGCCATCTATTCCTGGTGATTTGTTATTTTTACTCTCTCTAATTTTGTCATTTATTTCCTTAAGAGAGATTTGTTTTTCGATATCAATTTTTAATTTTTCAGGTATTTTATTTATTACAGGATTACTTGTTTTTAATCTTACAAAAGTAGGTTTGTTATTATTGTTTTCATAATGATTAGCATAATGGAATTTAAAAGCTTCTAGGATATCATTTATGTCTGACACTTTTTTATTACCTTTCCCTTCATGGACAATATTTGTAATATTATTTTCCATATTTTGCCTTTTTATTCTCATTGCTAAGTTGTGTAAGTGTTTTGGAGATGCTGAGAGTGAACTAAATTTAAATTTTTGCAATGCTAAATTCGTCTTATGAGTTAGAATTTCATTGTATTTTTTATTTAATTCTTCAATTTCTTTTTTTTTTTACTTGGGGACTTCTTACATCAGAAGTGTTTGCATTAATTTCTGTTATTTGTTTTTGAATGTTGTGCAATTCTGATTCCCATTCTTTTGTTTTGTTTTTGAACCAGGATATAATTTTACCATATAAGAAGGCCTTTAAAGTGTCCCATATTATTATATTATTTGTATCTTCAGTGCAATTTGTTTCTAAAAAATATTGAATTTCTGAGTCTAACCATGGCTTAAATTGTTTTAATTTAGTAATGTAAGCTGGTATTCTTGAAGTGAAATTTAGTCTTTTGAAGTCTAATTGTAATTTAAGGATTAGAGAGTTATGATCAGAGAGTGGGCATGGAATGATAGATAATTTTATTATTTTTCTACTTAAGTCTGGAGATATAAATATTTTATCTATTCTTGTTTTAGTATTAAATCGGTAATCACTATGTGAGTATAATAATGAGTTAGGTTCTTTAAAATTAAAGGTATCAATTAATTTTAAGTTTTCTGTCCATTTCTTGAGGTATTTTCCTGTGGAAGTGAGACGTAAATTCCTTTCATTAGATGTTTCAGAGTTATCTAGAATACAATTAAAGTCTCCTCTTATTATTAAGATACCCTTATTTACCATATTAATTAGTTCTATTTGCTTTTTAACTGTGGATACTCCTATTCCAGGATTCCAATATACGTTTACCAAAGTCCAGATTCTATTCTGAAATCTTATTATTACAATTGATAGTAATCCCTCTTTATCTTCATAGTTGTAAATAATTTGAGGATTAGCCACACTTTTTCTCCATAGAACTAAGACTCCTCTATTTTTTTTATATATATGGGGAGTGAGATAGAATTAAGTAGTTAATGGGTATCCAAGTAAAATTGTCATCAGTTTTGAAGTGAGATTCTTGTAGGAATATAACTTGTGCTTTTTGTAATTTTAGATATCGTAATTTTTATTGGATTATTTAAACCATTAATATTTAAAGAAAGCAATGTTATCTCTGTCATTTTGAAAAGAGACATTGTTAAAGTTCTTTCATTGTTGAAGATTTGTGACGATATATTTTTTTTAAAAAGTAATTTGAATTGAACATATTTCTTTCTTTGATAGTTTAACAACTGTTTCAGTTTGGGCCACATAAACAATAAAGAATGAATAATGAAGTAAAAACACATTTTACTTGAATGAATAATAACTTTACTAAACTATTCCACAAACATGAAGTGCTTAGCACTCCTAATCTGATTGATCTAATAAGTTCAATCAGATTTTCCCTCAGGTTCGTCAGTCACATGGAAAAAGATATGCAAGGTTGAGCTCCATTTATTGAAATCCTGAAGGTATCCTAAAATATTTAAATTTAGTAAAAGAGCAATTCAAACACTAAAACTATGTTCGTTGAAAATTCAGCACGTCAAAATAATTAATCTTTTACTTGAAGTTATACTAATATTTGGGTTAGTATTACTTTTTTAATAAAGAAAGTATGGGGATGAGCATATTTATAATTATTTTTATTTACAATAGAGGCTTTAGTCATGTTAAATATGTTAATAATCACATAGGAATACATCATACTTTTCTTATGATATAAACAATATGAGTTATCATTTAATGTTTTGTTTATACTTTGTTCTATTAACATCTTAGAATATAGGTGTAGAGTATATTCCTTTAGCTTAAGGGTACACTTGTTAATTAAAATCTTTATATCATTTAATAACCAGTTTAAGCTTATTTGGTATAATTGCAAAGTTCATTTACATAATTAACTTCATATGCTCAAATTCAAAGCAATCCACTTAGGATATATAGGATAGTTCACCATTTGTGTCGATATTTCTACTCCATCATCATGTTGTAGTTAATTGTCCAAGCATTTCCTTCCCACTCTCTAGTTTTTTCTCTGTTTTGTCTATGTGCTCTAGTCTTGTTTAAAAAAGGTTACCACCTATTTGTGTCTCCTATGGTCGTAATCATTCCTGATCTGAGTCTAGATTTTGAGCCAACTAAGGCAAATGTATCTATCATAGTTCTTTTGTTCCTCAGCAGTTTTAATGTATATTAGAATATTTGTTTGTCTCCCTAGTAGTTCCTACATTAACAATACACTCTCTAAAAGTTTATCTGACTATTAACTAGTCATTTGTTTATTCATTCATTAATTATAGTGTCTCCCTTAATGTGAATTTATCTAGGCATTTAAACTGAAATGCCCATAAAAAACCTCTTACTATAAAGTAACAGTGTCTAAACAGAATGTTCACATGAACTGATTAAAAGTCATACCATTTTAGTATGAGTTCTACAAACTGTTAATAGTTGAATTATGTCTTACATACAAGGCATTCTGCAATCCATTTACTGATATATTTACTGAAAATCTACTAATAACAAAAGTCATTAGATGTTTTTCTGTAGGTATATCCGTTTCAGATTAAGCAAATAAGATGCTTTTAAGTGAGCATACAGTTCTTATGCACATCGCTAACAATATTAATCTAGATGCCTTTCATTAGAGGGTAGTTCACAATTACTAGATTAGAATAACTCAGTGCTTCTTTCTTCTATTGGACAGCAGTGAGATACTCTTTCACAGTATTTGTCATGTGTTCAGCTGTCGTTTCTTTAATATTCATAATAATTTTTTGACTGAATATTCTTTATAACTTTATTGTCCAAAACGAGCAGCGGATGATGATTAATACACAAGACATTAGTTTTTGTATTTATGGAGCTACTTCGGCTGTGAGGAGGAAGTTTTTAGTATTACTAAATTTAGTTTTCATATACATTAGTAATCAAATCCATAAACAAATCAGCTCCCACAAGATAGTTTACATTAAATCATAATACCATGAAAGAAATTAAGCCACCTTCGTAAAGTTTCAGCTGTCAGTTACAAGATGTTCTCACAAGGAATATCTGTGTTGAATAACATTTTGAAGAAAGAGAGTAAAGACAATCTATGTTTACTATATTATATAACACATTTTCCTTTCTGCCCTTTAACTATCATTCAGTTTATGTTATAGGAGTCTTATTGGTGAAGTAGAGATTAATCTATAAAAGAACTGCAGTTCGAATCAACGTTCATTTTTATTTTCATTTAGACTGTCATGATAGCCACTGTGGGAATGTTCGAAGCATACAATTCACAAACTTAATAGATGTTCTTTGAATTCAGTCTGCAGCGTGTTTCATTTACAACTGAATAGTATGTCAGACCAACTTAGTGAATATAAAGAAACATTAGTAGTTATTTCAGAGAACCAAATGCCTTTATTAAATGTATTTCTGTATGTTTATCCATTCCAGGATAAATAAAGTAAACTACTTTTAAATGAGCATATAGTTCCTATATATATCTCTAATATCATTAATCAAGTGCCTTTCATTAGCGAACAGTTTACATTTGCTAGTTTAAATTGGAACAGCATCTCTTCCTTCCTTGAAACAGTAGTGTAATTGTTTATTCATTGAATAAGTCATGTGATCAGTTGTCTTTTCCATAGTATTCGTGAATTGTTAGGATTAATAGCCTGACTATGTCAAGGGCTATATGTTATCTGGGAGCAGGTAGTTCAGTCAATGGTACTTGTGTGACATAATGTCACAGACAAAAGTCCGAGTCTGGTATTGTCAAACATTTCTACTAATAGCATCCTTGTGATTGCTGAACTTCATTTTGAAGAAAGTTTTTTCTTATTCCAGGGTCGATTTACCATGGGGTTAATATAGTTGGCACTACAAAGGAATGTGATACTAATAAAAAAAAAAAAAAAAAAAAATTGCTCTCCCTTAAACTACTCGTTTTTGTTTTTATTTTTAGTGATGAACCCTGTTAATTTCCCATAGCATATTACCAGAATTCTTCTTTTGCACTTTATACACTGATATGAATCTATAGAAGTATGACTTAAGTTTCTTGTTTGTCTATATGCAGCCTGCTTGATACTTTATAGAACATGCAGTGACTATGCCTACATTTGTTCAGCAGGAAGTAAGCTGTTAATGTTTAGCATCACAATACAATTGCTATTTCCAACATCAGGCAGACAATATGCAGGGAAGCAAACTTAAATGAACACATATATCTTTTAAGCCAGGCAATTATAAATGCGATTGGAATGTATATGTATGCTGTAGTACTATAACCGTTGAATTCGAATTACAAAACTGAGATATTTCTTTTAAGAAGTTTTAATAAGCTGTGCTCTCATTTTTCATTTATTTATCACTCCAGTGAGCAGTGCGTTTGTAAAAATATTCTTTTTAAAGGTCTTTTCCATCTGTTGTTATTACTACTGCTTTATATTGTTTGTTTGAACTACACACCTTCAAGAAATGTAGCTATATTCTTTGTGGTACAGGTCAGAAGACCATCCCTCTTTAGAGGTGAAATGCGCAGTAATATATACATTTGTATTTTGTTTGCATTTATCATATTAAACTCCATGTTTAGAACAAACAAGTGATGCAGCAGTTAGCATTGCTGCCTTATATTGCTTAGTCCTTTATTTTAGTTCTTTCTTGGGGCATCTTCTGCGTAGGTTCTGTACATCCTCCCTGTTTCCACATATGTATATACTGAGGGATCTAGTTTCTTGTTAAAGTCCACTAGATTGCCCTTAAGTGTGTGCTATATAATAATGATTATGTGTGAGTATCCTGGGAAGGGTTAGTACCCCATTATTTCTTCTGTCTGCCAGAATGGGGCATGCCTACCCACTAACCTTGTATGGAATTAAGTGAGCAATCGAAAATGAATGAATATTATGTATAAATATTCTTTAACTCTTATCGCTTAAAGCAAGCTGTCAAGAAAATCACTGTGGGAGTGTGCAAAGCACACCATTCGTGAACTAAGGAAGTGTTCTATGAATTCAGCATACAAACATGTTTCATATATAACAAATAGAATGCTGAACGATTTTAGTGAAGATAAGGAAATAATAACATGACTAGAGAGCTCGAGAATATATTTTAAAGCAGTTAGCCACTAACGGCTCTTTAGAATTTTAAACTGCTAGTAGGCGAATTTTTTAAAACATTTTCTCCCACTCATGTGAGAAAATTACAAGTTCAAGAAGTGTTTATTTTAAAATGCATTATACAAAGTTGTATTTCAATTATTAAAATTTTACCACAGTGACTAGTAATCATCATGTTAATAAGTATGGAATAACACTAACATTTCATTAAGATACTAATGCTCTATGAGTGAGAGTTTAACTAGGGAAGAAAAAAAAAAAGCCTCCAAGTAAACTTTTCAGTTACATAACACTATATAACTCAAGCATTATGATTCCATCAAGTTCCCAGCTATATTGTTACATTAACATATAAATTATGATACTTTTCTTGAAAAAAAAAAAACTATTTATGTGTCTGAAGTGTATTGAATAAGAACTTTATGAAATAAAGGCTATCTATAAGAATCATACCTTAGTTAATGCTTTGAGAGAATTTGTATCATCAGTGTTCTTAATGTCAGTCTTTTGTTTTTCTTTCTCACATCAGTCCAAGTATTCTTTCCCCGAGGTTCTCTTTAAGGAGGTTGAATTTGACCAATCCATTTCTTCTGGTAGTGTGATTATATTGTTGTTTTTAATGAAGGAAGTGGCTTCTTCGATGTTATTAAAAGTTGTCATGTCATTATTATGATGGATTCTGATTTTGACAGGGTATACAAGTTGTGACTTTATTCTATCTTGTTTTAGGAGTTTCACTAAGGGCCAAGCTCTCTTTCTTTGTTCTAAGACTCTTGCTGAAAAGTCATTATCAAATCTTATTTGGGATTGCTTGTAAGTAAGCGGACTTTTCCTCCATGCAGATCTCAAGATCAGTTCTTTGTCCATAAAAGACAGAAATTTAACCACTATAGATCTTGGAGATGACTTCGATGAAACAGGAAGTGGTTTTCCAATGGCCCTGTGTGCTCTTTCAATTCCATAGGATAAGCCCTCTTTCAGCTCTAAGATTTCAGGTAACCATGAATTCAAGAATGAGATGATGTCCTCTCCCTCGGACTTCTCTGGGATTCCAAAAATTCTTATGTTTGTTCTTCTTTCCTTGTTCTCAGTATCATCTATTTTGTTTATTAGCCAAGTATTCTATTGTAGTAGAAATTCACTATGAAGTTCTTCTTCTTTTAGCCTTCTGTCGATATCATTTAGAGATGTTTCGATGTCTGACATTTTTAGTTGCTGTTGCTGTAGAATTTCCTTAAAGACATCAGTTTGCTTTTGGCAATTTTCTTTAAGGTTTTCTAGGTTTTCAGTGAATCTGTCCATCTTCAAAGATAAATCTTGAAGGGTGGCTGATCTCAGCTGGATTTCTCATTTCAGAGTAGAATCTGAGTGAGAGTTTTTGGAGTTGCTCATTTCCACACAGCTTAGTTAGTCTTCAGGTTTATTTGACAGGAAAATTTCCAAATTTCTTCTTCAAAATTGGTGGTTCTATTGCTAAGAGTTTCTCATATAAGATTTATCAACAATTATTTGATTATAATAAGATTTTCCTGTTATTTCTAGTATGAATATGTGGAGCTCAAAAAATGTGCTGCTTTCAGTTAGGCATTAGACTCTGCCCCTGCAGGGTAACTTCTTGATACTGAGCTGAAAGAGCTGCAGGACCTAGACCATGAATGAGAGGTTCTACTGTTTGCTGTAGAAGACTTCCAAAGCCTGACTGCTTTCTTCTTCTGGAAATCCACATGAACGCTTGTAGCAATTCTTGGGATACATGTGATGCCTGGCCTACTCATCCACTGTGCATGTGAATACTCCTTCTGCACACTGTGTATCTGTTAAATCCTTACTAGTGTGTGTGTGTGTGTGTGTGTGTGTGTGTGTGTGTGTGTGTGTGTGTGTGTGTGTGTGTGTGTGTGTGTGTGTGTGTGTGTGTGTGTGTGCATGTGTGTGTGTGTGCATCTGTATGTGTGTGTGTGTGTGTGTGTGTGTGTGTGTGTGTGTGTGTGTGTGTGTGTGTGTGTGTGTGTGTGTGTGTATGTGTGTATGGAGGTTGAGATGGTTGATGTGTGCACACATACTGTACATGAGGATCATCATGGCATCGTCACTGGCCTCCAGCATTCCCATTTAATAGTGAATTTCTTCATGTATACCCTGCTGTACTTTAACCATCTCTATCTCTCTTTTGCAGTAGCCTGAGCTTGAACTATGGTTTGGCACATCTGCTCCTGAGCCTTTGAAGTCACTAGAGCTAACTGTAAAACATGTCTTCACCTGGCACCCATGTGTACAGGTGTAATTGTGGGTACTGCTACCTTCAAAAGGATAGTCTCTTCATAAAGAGGTTCAGGTTATGCTCAGAGAACAGAAGGCAAGCTATATGATTCTCCCTCCCCTTGTTGTAATGTCATTTCCTCATTATACTGAGTGTGTGAGCCTGTGTCTCTACCTACAGAGTTTTCCACCTGCTGTTGAGTGGGGACCCTGCCAGTGTACTTCATCTCAGTATGCCACTGCCCTGAGCTGTGCCACAGAATGAGAGTTACGGCATCTTTGTAATACAGACATTCTGCCGTTAACATCAGCCTACTGTTCTGCACTACATCATGCAATTGTTTCTGCAGCTGACACTTTGAAAAAGCATTTTAAGATGTGGTTAATGTGACCTCTGACAGTTCAATATGATTTTATTCTTAATGGCATGATGCACACACTTACCATCCAGTGTCAGTAGAGTTTGTGCTACATCTGATTTTGCTGGAGGACCCTATGAGCAAACATGTAAGACATATATGTACACAGGTACCATTCTGTACACCTAGCCTGAAATTAGCAAACTAAGCAGAACACTAACCTTTTACAGTGCTTGGTTGTGGATCCTGTAAGTCTCTGAAAGAACTAGTATCAACACTGACTCAAATGATTCCTGCAGCATCCTCATCTGCATCAAAGGCATCACCCCTTTTAAAAAGTGGGTAATTCTTAGCCAATGTTAAAGGTTGCAGTGTGGAAGGGTCACCACCAATGTTACTACAGACAATTACATTCTGCCTAGCCTTGCCCTGGCACATCCTGCCATGCCATTAGCTGATACTGTGCCAAGGTGCTGCCTTCCCCATACAGCATTTATGTCAGCAGCTACTTCAATCCACGCCTTATCTTTCTCTCTTTCTACCTGCTTTGGCTCACATTTTTCAAAAAAGATGCATTCCATACATTCTCAATGCATCTGTGTGAATATGTTCCTCCTCAAGACTGAAGGTGCCCCTCTTATGTCATGCTCCTTGCTGATGTAAAATTTTGTAACTTGAAAATTCACGTTTGCAAAGAATTACATCTTCCTAACCTATGCAAATGTAAGTAATTCTGGTTCGTACATTTCATCCACTATTTAAAAAGTATCAGAAGCATAGCAAAGCATTAATTATGACTGCTAGGTGTGTCTTTCATATGCACAACTGATGTGCTAAACATTCAGCTGCTTTAGTATGTGGGAGACTGTGTTGTGAAATGTTGCTCTATAAGGGTTTGTTGTAAGGGTCTGGTAAAGTGATTACTAATTAATTTATCATCTACTTCATTGCTCACTTATAGAAAGGTTGCATGTAGTATGTTCCTGAGTATTGTCATTGCCAGAGACCAGTGGCTGCAATAAGCCATTGTACACAAGTAATAGTAATGTATACAGCAATGAATATGGCACCTTACACATCCCTAGAATTTGCAGATAGAAGTATACAAATTGCAACATTCTTACCTTACAAGTAAATCAGAAAATAATCCTAAAGTTGTCACACTGACATCCACTGGTAACCCTCTTTTGTTTCAATAATCTTATGCTATCTATTCATTTTAAAAAGTTTGTCAGTTAATTTCTAATTTTACTAGACATTCACGTATATGTAGATCCCAGTGGCTTTTAAAATGGTGGACTATAAGAGATTGGTGAAAGTTTCTTCATATGTACAAAGTTCTTACTCAAATAAAGCATAGCTGCCTTTATCTCTATGAATTGTATCAAAGTCCTGTCATCAGTGTAGTTGCCTTTGTACTGCTGTGGAATGGTTACATTTTGGACATGCATGTGCATGAATGCCACATGAGCCTTAGGTTAAGTGTGTGTGATGCTGCTGCATGTGCAGTTAATCTAGTCATTGTTATGCCTTTCTGCAACCATTGCATGGAAATGCAGGGTGCAAGAGACATGGTAGCCATGACATGGAAGCCACACCCTAGTGGGTGGAATCTGAACCTGGACCTTTGGCAGTGTGATCTGTAAAAGCCCAGAGCTGTGTCCTAAGGTGGTTGGTAAAATAGATATGGATACTCCTTTTCCCTCTGCAGGAGTCATACCTGTAGAAATTAAATCAGGCCACCTTCTGGAGGAGCTGGAAGAAAATTGATAACTGTCAGGAGCTTAGGAATGTCCACCAGCTGGGAAATCACCTCACTTTGTTCTCTTTCCTCCTTTAAAGGTATTTGATGCCTCTGAATGTATAAACTTAGGAATGTTCAGTACTGCATGTAGCAATTTATTAAAGTTGCAGAGCAGTCCATTATTGCATCAAAGGCATACATAATATTACTTTTTTTCTGCAGGATGCATACCTTTTCACCTTTACTTATTTATTTACATATAGCCCAGTCTGCAGACAATTATAGAGTTACATGTTGCATTTCCAAACAACAAAAGAATGGAGTACATGATAAAATCAAGATGCAGGTGACAGGTGTTAGTATATCTTCAGCTATATTATGAAATCTAGTAGAAATATGAAATACTGAAGTCTTTCAATAAAGACACATTAAGGATCAGGGTCATGAACCATTTTCTCCTATTTTTCTCATATTACCACAGCTGCTGTGGAAGTGGTGCATAATAGGGAGAAGTTTCATAGAAATGACTACCTGGTCTCACAACCTAGTAAGTATGGGAATACTTAAAAAAGAAAATAATTGCTCCACTGATAAAAAAAAAAAACAAGAGTTGACCCAAAAGTTTGGAACCTGGGAACATATGTAGACAGTAATCTGACCTTTGACCAACATGTATCCAAGATCGTAAGAAGATTATTTTATATCACCTAACAAATAAACAAGGCTATGGCATCTAGGTTCAAAAAAGCTATAGTACCGCTCTATTCAGCTTTTATCATACCTATCATTGAGCACAGTGTCCCCTTGGCATGGACCTAACTAGGCACTTGCAACATCTGGAATGCCCTCAAAAGTTCCTCACCAGTGGAATCCCATGTATGAATACCCTGTCCTACACAGATTGGCTTAAGGCCCTAACTCTGTGCTCAGTCTCCTACATTTACTGTGAGGGGTTGTATGCAAAAGGTATAAGGCATCCTAAGATTTGCCTGTGATGGATCTGTTTCACATCTACAAAACAAACAGCACCAGAAACTCTAGATCCATGGATGTGAACTTTGCCTGCAACATAAATAGAACATGCGGAAGAGACCAATATGTTTCTCAAAGGATCCCATGCTATGGAATAAGCTCTAGAACATGCAGGAGAGACCAATATGTGTCTCAAAGGATCCCCACACTATGGAACAAGCTTGAGAATGTGCAGGAGAGACCAATATGTGTCTGAAAGGATCCCCATGCTATGGAATAAGCTCTGGAATATGCAAGAGAGACCAGTATGTGTCTCAAAGGATCGCCGCGCTATTAATAAGCTCACTGTTTGTGTGAAGCAGAGTTCATCCCTGACCCGATCCAAAAGAAACCTTGATCATTAGAAGGGAAATCGCATATTCAACCTGAGTCTGGTGTCCATATCTCTGAGGGAAAAAGGTTGACAGTAAGTAAATTATCCCCAACTAACCCCCTGACATAACCATTAGCTACTTCTGACATACCACACCATATAGGCATCCAAGCAACTTACGGACAAAACTGGAATGGGTTACATGGCTAGTCTTGTAAAGACCTATGAACCTATGAATAGATAAGCATATAAAATAAGAATAAAATGAGACTGAATAATTATGTTACAGATTTCATCTTGTCAGGCTGTCATACCTCCATTACTAAGAGGTCAGTAAATATATTAATTGTGAAAGGAAATAGAACATGTCAGTAATGAATACTTTGGAAGTGAAAGCAGACCTGATCCTGATGCCATGCTTGTTAGGCATTTTTGTTTTCTTTTGGCTGTTCCCATTAGGGGTTTTTACAGTGGATCTTTGGTCCACAGAATGAGTGGCAGTAGAGTTTTATGGTGTTAAGTTGCCAGTCTGGTACCCAACCTTCCTCAGAAGGCACAGACAGGCACAATCTCACACCTAGGGCCAATTTAGAATGTCCAATCCACATGCAGCATGTCTTGGGAATGTGGGAGGAAACTGGAGCACCCAGAGGAAACCCAGGCGAACACATGGAGGACATGGAGATTCTGCATAGAAGGCACCCCAGCCAAGAATTAAACCAGACAATCTCTTGCTATGAGGCAACAATACTAAAAGCTGCACCCTTGTGCCACCCACGTGTTAGTATTTATTACACTAATTAATTATAGATGGTTTATAGACTTTCATTCTAGAAATTAATACAGTTATTCAGTTATATCAAAGTACCTACAGTAATGTCAATGAAAGCAGACCTGAACCTCAACCAGTACTTGTCAGTGTTCACTCATTACATTACTATTTGGAAAATATAATTAGTTACTGATGATCTCATATTCAGGAATAAAAATTTTACTTATCTCATTTTTATGTCATTAGGTAAAAGGTATTTGCTATTTAACAATCCTGGGTCTTTTTGTTGTTTGCATCTCTCTCTCTCTCTCCTCTGTTTTTTTTTTTCTCTTTCATATTCTGTTTTCTGAAATGCTCGGGCCACCTAGTTATCAAGCCTTCCAGGTGAGGGAGTGTTCTTTACCTCCCCCTGGCTGCTCAGGGACCACTTCACAGACTGGGTGCTGTGGTTCCTCCCCTGTGAGCACCCTGGAGTTTGGCAGGTGCATGGCAGCCTGGCAAGCCATGAGCAAGGGCTTTAGGACTTGGCTGAGGCTGCAGTCAAGAGTCTGGTAGACAGGAGATGGTTCTAATATAAATCTTGCCTCTAGTGGTTACAAGGCCTGATATCCTGGTTGGCTCCAACCATTGAGCCGCCATAGACCTCTTTCCCCACACCATCATTGTTAACCCATCACCTTCATCAGAATAGGAAAATAATTATGTTCCTCTGGTCAGGGTGATACTGAGCTCTTGGCCTTAATCACTCTCTCTTTTGTTTCTGTCTGCCATCTGTATGTGTTGCTTGCCCCTCGCACTGTCAGCTAACTGCACATTTCTTGCCTGTCTTAGAAGTATTTTATGTTTCATTTTTAAAAATATATTAATTATTCCGTAACTCTATTTCTCTTACACACTCTGCCTTCTTCCTATCCCAACTTCCCTTACAAAAAAAAAAGAAAAATTTAGTGTCTATCCCCATCAAAAACACAGTACCCATTCTTTCCCACTTCCTCTGTCCTTAACATGTTCCTTTTGTTTTTCCTTTGTCTGGTCTCTCTCTCTCTCTCTCTCTCTCTCTCTCTCTCTCCCTTATTTCTCACTGTCCTATCTTCCCTCATTCCATCCTTATAAAAGCCATAACAGGGTGTCCCTATAAGGACACTGTCAGTGTGAAAAAAAGACTTTAAAGCATTTTGATAACTTGTGGACCAGAATTCTTACCACTGTAGTGCTGTTTGCCGGAACATTCCTCCTGCTGTTGTACTGTTTGCCAGAGCATTCTTACTGCTGTAGTGGTGTTTGCTGGAACATCCTTACGTTCTGTTTTCCAGCACATTCTTACTGCTGTTTTCTGGCACATTCTTACTTCTGCAGTGCTGTTTGCCAGATCATTCTTGTCATTGTACTGCTGTTTGCTGGAGCATTCTTAGTGCTATAGTGCTGTTTGCTGGAACATTCTAAATATTGTAGTGCTATTTTCCTGGACATTTTTACTGCTGTAGTGCTGTTTGTCAGAACATTCTTACTGCTGTAGTGCTGTAGCAATCTTTAAATCACTTGTTCATAACACACTGAGCTATTTAGCTAGAAACCAGATTGCTCACTGAATCCTGGACCTAGCTTAATTTGAAATGATAAGCTAAAAGACATACCCCAGGATTCACAAAGCCTCCGTGTAAGATTTATAACTCTTACACGGAGGCTGCAGTTAAACTGAGTGATGTCAGCATGCTCTGCATATTCATGAGAGCATGCTGAATCACACCTAAGTCGAACACGGCCGTGTAAGACAGTAGGGGGCGTGGCCGTAGGCAGAGCCCAGCAAGCGGACATGCCCCCAGAAGTGTAAAAGTGCCCAAAGCAGACACCCACAACAGAGTCCACGGAAATGTGAATAAACACAACACAACACATGCCCCTACAGACTATTAAACATAAAACAATCTAAATGAACATGTCATATTTTTTTTAAATTGTAAAGATGTTTAACCGTGAGTGCTTCGTTGCGCTGCTGGCGTGCCGTAGCGCAGCTACAGTTAGCAGTCAATGGGAAAGCATATAAGAACTAAATATGCAAAATAAGCCAGGAAGCAATAGCGAAGCGGTAGAGATGCTGGCTGCAGAGCAGGCATTCATGGTTCGAGCCCCCACAACACAAATTTTTTTTTTTGCAAACTAAGCAGGAAACAAGTCCCTGACACATAGAACACATAAAACCTGAATATATGTAAAATGCAATGTAATAGCCCATTTATATTGAATAAATGTGAGCTAAAAAATGAATATAAACTGCCAGATGTGCCCATGGCTGAGCTACAGTTCAACAGAGTGAGGGTATGTGCCCGTAGATAAGCAGTGGTTTAACCGGTGCAAAATGAGTGCCTGTAGCCGAGCAGTGGTTTACCACGCTAAATATATGTGCCCCTGAGTGAGCTAAGCGGCATATGTGTGCCAATAGCCAAATGAGGCTTAAACCAGCGTACCCCGTTTGCGCGGAGCTGCGCACCGCGCAAACAAGCTAACCGACGGGCAACGTTGAGCAAGCCGTATCAAAACTGCCTTCACACAGACACACCCCACAGCATGTCTAGACAGTCATGAAAAATAAAAAGCAGTGGTCAGGTTCGAACCCAGGATACTATACACCATAGTCAAGGCACAGAACCACTGAGCCATGACAGCAGTACCTAGAAATGCAATAATAGCTTATATATAGGAATGAATACAAACTGCAGCATGACAATGCAGGTTTACTGAAGTTGATACAATTCCAAATTGGCCAATCACAGATATGTGCGGGAAAAACGGACTATATAAGCCCCATGGGCGGGAATACACAGCATAAACGATTGTAGAACAGACCTGCAGGCAGAATGTCAGGTGTAGGTGAGGGTAGTCGCTTTCGAGCGCAGAGGTGGGGTGTTGAGGAGTCCAGGTACATGGCCTGGCTCCTAGTCCACAACCATGAGGCCCAACTCATGCAGGGCCAGGTCCTCTGGGGAGCGTACAAGGCTGAGGCGTGGGACCAGTTGGCTCATGAACTCACCAGTGCCACAGGAATTCCTAGGACAGGTGAGCAGGTCCGTCACCACCATGTGGACCTGAAGAGACATAAGCAGGACCAACTGAACCGTTGGATCCAGGAGGCCCGGCAATCACCCAACGCCCCACCACTGAGTAAGTATCAATTAATTATGTTTGTAGAAAGTTAAACTACCTGAAATCATGGAGATGTGTATTCCAATATTACTTCATTTATATTACAGCTGCAGGTGTCCGTTCTGCGAACCGCAGAGCCTATGCCGATAGGCTGGTGCAGTTGCGCCACCAGGCAGGTCAGTAATCCACTACTAGTAACTGTAAAGATATATAAATGTATGACAGTCAGCATAAGAGTGCAGTGTAGCCAGGAAGGAATTAAATCTGCAAATCACAGTGTGAAAGTGTATGCAAGTATTGCCTGATTACAACAGTTCCCAGCCTGTAAGTTGAAACTAATCATGAGACTGTCCAACACATATTTTGAAATAAAACTGCCCTGCCTGCAAGAAAATAGTACACAACCTGCAGCAGCAGTAAAGTATAGCTGCAGAAGAGGATGAAATCACATGTGTGAAATATATCCCTGTGGAAATACTGAAACATGACAGAAGTGAGAGTGCTGGAAAGAACTGTAATAACTACTGTTAAAACATGTCAATAAAGCCTAGAAGTACCAGTCTGAATAGTAACATGAAAGCAAGTGAGAGAGTGTGAGAAAGTGTCAGGAATACAGCACTACAGTAGTAATAACCCCTGAATAAACTATACTGCAGTCAGGACATAATTAAATGCATGTGAGACTCAGAACCAAACAGAAACATCTGTTCAAAGTGTTGCTGCATGTGGAATGTGTACACCAAAATCTGGATATGTTGCTCCCAGTCTGAAATATGCAGATAGGATGACTGTCTGATATACCAAACATCCACACCTGTCTACAAGCATAGAAAGCACAGTTAACAGGATGATGTATCTGCACAAAGTTCGATATGAATGTGTATGAACAGCAATAAAATGTACAGTTATGTTGCAGTAACAGTCCCATCTGCAAGGTTAAGTAGTTAACATATAGGACACTGTAGTTAGAACAGTAGTGTGTATATAACTGTAGCTATTAGAAATGTACAGCATATGTGGTTGTATTCGAAGGTGTTAATAATATGTTTGATTTACCCCACCCTCTAACCATCTATAACCCATTCCACGGGAAAATGGTATGTGCAATCACAATTACCACCCCTGGACGTCTGTCCTGTTGGGTCATATATATTTGCATGTCTGTTGATGCATCCGCCCCGTTCATACATCCACACCTGATGGCCTGTTGCCATCAATCAACCCTGCATGTTGTTGGACTGTGTATTACTGTTCAAATTATGCATGTGCTATGCACGCTGTTCAATGGTGTGAATAACTGGGTGTTTGGTTAATGGGAATACTAATGCATGCTGTTACAACTAACTGTGAATGGTATTTATATGTCACTAACCCAAACTGTCATGACATAATGCAAAACATAAAACGACAGGGAAGGCGGGTTCCAGCGGACCCACCTCTCCCACCTCAGCTGGCGAGTGCACCTGGCACTAGTGCCCAGTCCAGACCCTCCTCCGGTGGCCCTGTGCCACCTGCGGGTGGAAGCGCTGCAGGGGATGGGGCTCGCCCCCCCTCTGCAAGTGTGGCCGGAGGAGATCCACCACTCACCCTCCGTAGTGTCCGGACTGTGGTGCGTAGGGAGATTTGGGAATCTGTCCTTGAGCCCCTACGCCAGCTCGAGACACGGGTGGCGCAACTAACGGGCATGCCCGTTGCCCCGCCTACACAGCCCCCAGCACAGCCCTGTCCTGGGCAGTGAAGGAACAGTGGCAACTGCCTATGGGTGGGGATATCAGTTCCACTGTTGCCATCTGTGGGCTCATGGGCTCTGGACATCCAAACCTCCGTCCCCGTCAATTATGTAACCCCCCCACACGTGTCATACACCGCCCCTGTATGCGTCTTGTTTGTCTTGTCTGTTAACCTACCCAACCTACCTCCCCAGCTGTACCGACTACCTTCACCTGACATACCACTCTCACCTGAAAAAAAAAAAAAAAGGGCACTCTGTACCCACAAAAAAATTACGCCCCATACATAGCTGCCCATTCCGCACACATGTCTACTGGACATGGAACCTATCAATTCCAATTGGCTGTACAACAGGTATTAGTGTTGTCCTGACACCTCTCTCAGGGGTGGAAGGTTTCAAATGTCACACCAAATTACATACATATGCACAGCTGTTGCTGCTGAAGAAATGGGCAGCTATGGGCCTTACCTACATCCCTCCTGCACATCCCAAGCTTGTTTCCCTACTGTCTTACCCTCTTTATGAGCCCTTTTTCACCACTTTCCTGTCTCCCCGTTTTCTTTTCTTTCAAAGAAAATAGCGCGGGTGTGCGCAAGAGTAAGCACGTTTAAGCGGTTGTAAGCGGGTGTGCGCGGAGCTAACCGCCAGTGCGCATGCGTGAGCTCCGCGCAAACCAGCGCTAACCCGGTTACAACTGCTTAAAAGTGCCTTAGGCACTTTGATTGACAGGTCCTGTACTCAGTTCAAAAGAAAAATAAAATCCCACTGTGAGTCCCGAACCCAGGACCTTGGCAACTATAGTCTGCATGACTTACCACTAAGCCATGACTCTTATATAGAAACATTGTGGTAAAGTAAATATATCATGTAACAGTAGGAATGAATGTAAAGGGAATATAGATGTGTAGTACACAAAGCATGACATTTAGAATCACAAACAAAAATGGTGGATACCAATAATAGTAGTGTGTGAACAGAAACAGCCATGCTAGTGGGAATCTAGTAGGTGATAATGTCACCATAGCACCTTGCAAGACACACACATACTCACAGCAGGATACGCACTGCCCATACCCCACAACCCCTTACAGGAACACATCCGGACCAAGTAATAAAATATGTGGGCCAAAGGCCCAAAACCAGGGACACAGTACAAATAACGGTACAACACACGCAGACAGTGCAGAAAGTAACAGGGTCTACACCTTGTGGGATGTTTGGAAGGGTATGCAGTCTGGCACAGGAATGTTTGTCACCATATTCGGACTACAGCCCAGACTGCCTTGCCAGATAAAGGTGTGCATGAGATACTGACCAAATATGAGGCAGACATGTGGACAGCCTGCAGATATCTGTACACATGACGGGTCCAACACCACCATATTTGCATAGTCAAGGACCTAGACATAGCAACAGTGAATGTCTTACGGGGATGTACCACAGACCCCATGTGAAATGTACAAACAGTAGGCAGAAAGGTGTAACACATGCAATGGTAACTATGGAGTCTGGAAAGTATTCACCACTTGCATGGCAGAAAAACAGTAGTAATACATATGCCCATGCTAACCCACAGTCACAACTGCAGCATACCAGACAGTTCAATGGGTGTACCCCACTGATATGTACCATTCCATGAGGCACATAACTGATGAACCTGAAAGCCTCTGGGGCCTGCTCAGCAGCATACTCACATACCCTAATAGATGTCAAGGCCCACACCATGGCCAGACCACACTGCATGCTGTAACACCCTAGCAGATATAGCAAGCATTCCAGGGTGTGAATGTACATGGAAAATAGGAAAGCTACAGCAGCACACTACAGTCAAGACACCTAGCAGGCATACCAGTACTGACAGTAAAGGGCAACTATTGAAGCCTTAGCAACAGAGTGCAAGCAAAGGTGAAAGGAAAGCACACACACACACACACACACACACACACACATTAACAATAGTAGTAGTTGTAGTTGTTAGTGTACATACACAGTCAGTACAGGAAACCGGAGAAATGAATGGAGGAATGTTAATCCACAACACACCGAGAAAAATGAGAGATACCAACCTTTACACTCACAGAACGTTGTCCACAGCATAACAGCATGGTCCCTGCCCTTAACATCTGAAAGGGCTACGCCTATTTTACACACCCTTATATAGCACAGTTCTGAAATCACAGTGAGAACTGCAATCAGTACACAACAGGCTGCATGCAATTAGCAAATGCTGGCTAACAATTGGTGCAGAGGCCATCACATGGGCATATGCAGATACCTACAAAAGTATGCTGTACTCCATGTCCATGCATGCAATACTTTCATTGCACCCTGAGAGAGAAAGAGAGACAGAGAGAGAGAGAGAGAGAGAGATACAGAGGACTAGACTGCAACTAAGCAGACGGAAAAGAATCCCTCAGCAACAGCTACCTGGAAGCTGACAACTGGGAAGTGGAGCAGCAGGACAGAGAGCCAGACAGTAGCAGAAGCAGCTGTGACAAACACAGGTACTGTAAAGTAATACTATAAAGGTGTACATACTGTGAACCCTCCATATGTGTAATTGGTCTGTATCCATATGTATATGAAGATGTGTAAAGGGCAGGAGACATACAGCACCTATCAGTGAAGGCTGTACATACATTTGTATGTGTGAGCATCTATGTGCACATATAAATGTTGTTTGATTGTAGGTTGTACTGCCATGTACAAATTAGGTTACACAGCTATGTATGTTTAGCAGTATGTTAGTGTGTGTATACAGTAAGGTAGACAAATATGCTGATATACCTGTCTAACATATGGCTATGTATGTATGTCAACATATGTATGTGTATATATATATATATATATGTAGATATATACATATGATATGCATATATGTATACATACATAGAGAGAGAGATGTAGGACTACATAGACAGATGTCGATAGAATATTGTAGCAACATATCTATGTAATGCACACATGCAGAGATAGATATATGTAGATACATATACATAGACAGACTGATCTGACCACCTACAGGTATGATTGTACATGATGACCTGCAACACAGCCTGCCCCCTGTCGCCCACCCCTCTGCACCCCCTCCACATCTACAGCAGAATATGTACATCAATATATATATATGTGCAAATGTATACAGACATATTTACATATATATATATATATATATATCTATATACATATAGACATATCTATATACATATATATATGTATAGAGAGAGAGAGAGAGAGAGAGATGTATATAGAGTCCGAGTGAGGCACATGTGTACAGATGTATTGCAACAGGTGCCTGGTGACAAAGGCACGGAGTGAACACCAGTGTCAAATCCGGAGTAACATACCACATTCCAGATCACCTACACCAGTAACCACCATATATGTGAGTGTCCGCCCACCACTGCATGTGTCAGGGGTGGGCAGGGTCAGACATGTGTACAATAGTGGCCCCAATGATAGTCACAGTGGCACACTATCCCTGGAATAGCTGCACATGGTATGTGTCCGCAGACATGGTGAGTCAGGCAAGGACATGTAGGTCGGTATACCCCCCACAGCACATAATGGATGCCATGGTATGGACCTCACATGACAGCAACAGATATGGAGAAGGACACAGTAACATGTACAACACTGTGACAATGCACCCAAACACAGTACCAATGCACAGTGACTGACAACACCACAGAGTACACATATGCTACCCACGTAGAGGTTACCACCCCCAGATGCACATATGGAGGTCACACCCATGACAGATGTCCAACAACCATAGTAACACCACCCACCATCCACAACCTAAATGTCTGCTGTGTGTCGTCTGTGCCACTGCAATAGTGTGCACATGTGTAAGTATGGGTTCCCACTCACAGATAGGACACACCCTGCAACAAACCACACAGTGTTAAGAAGCGAGACTCCCCATGTGTACATGTCACACATACCCCTGCTGAATGTTAGTCAGATAGGTAATATGCCATATGGGTCACCCTGTGTAACTGTGTGACGGCAGCAGGTACCATCAAACCACATGTGTCACAATGGTCAGGTTAGCTGAACAGTACGCTGCTGTAGACACAGGGGCATTAGCATATTGTATAGTATTGTATTATAATGTAATGTATTGTGTTGTATTGTATTGGTATGGTGAGGTGCCTCCTTCATGGAGTGGAACCACTGGTGCTGTGCGCCAGTGTACAGGTACATACCCTGTAGTCAAGGTAGTGTAACATAGCACTTCTATATGTGTGTTTAGCTCCTGTCAGAGGTTATGTAGCATGCAACTGGGGATACCAGCAGGTCCCGTCCATGTCGTGTATTCTGCTGGCCTGCGGGTGTCTCTCACCTGGACATCTGTGATGACTTGGAGGTTAGGGTCAGCTGGGATAACTATGCCTTATTACAGGGGAGAGGGCGGGGTGACACCTGCACTGAACCTGTCCGCCACAATGTCGTCTATCTGTGGTGTCAGTGAAATATGTGTTGTGTACTACCTATGGGCATAGTGGATGGCTCCTGACCAGGTCGCTAACATAACTCAGGTAGGCCTCCTGGTCATCTGTAGTGTCACGCTTGACGTCTCACTCAACATTGCCCATGTAGTCAGTATGATGGGAAATAGATCCTTACCAGTGCTGCTCAGACATGCCCTCCCTGCAGTGACTGATGCTCTGTCTTGCAGTAGCTTACATCTTCTGTAATACAATCTGTATATGGCTGGGGTCCACCAGACAGGATGCTGTCCCTTTGTGGATAGTGTCTTGGCCATATATGGGAATGCATGAGCCATGCATTCTTGGAGATGTCTGTAGAAAGCAATTGTGTAGGGGTCAGCATTTTGGGTTGTCTCTGCCACTGGCCCAGTGGGCTGTAAGGATACCATATCACTGTTACAAAGTGTAATGTCTGTATCTGTAATGTTGTGCACTGTAGCCATCTGTGTTGGTGGTGGAGGTGGGATATGTATATCCAGGGCAAGCAGGGTGTGGTCAGCCCACAGTATTCGCCGATGTACGCCATACAGTACCTAGATACAAACCCCCAGAGTGAGGAGGTGCTCCTGACCTGAATTGGTGTTCTGACTGCTGGTGTTTGGTAGTATGTCGTATGGAGCCTGGCAGGTACTGTTGCACATTTGCTGGCCGAGCACCGATACCTGGCCATCTACATGTGTATCCACCAATAGACAGACAGATGCTACATATGTGAGATATGTGGTATCATAACAGTCAGGTAGCATGTGTAGTATGTGTGCCAAAGTCTGCTGACATATATTGCTGATACCAGGTTATCTTCTTTCTCAGGTACATGGCCCACCCAAGGCATCCCACCTACTCCGCGGCTGAGGATGAGGAGATACACCAGAGCCTGGTGCGGGACTATGCAACACTCTTTTCCCGCACCAGCCAGAATCAGCAGGTGAGGGCTGCACTGTGGCAGGACCTTGTCCGTTGGGTAAATGATATAGGCATGCATAATAGGACATATGAGCAGGTACGACATTACTGCAGTGATTTGATCAGACATGTCCGTCAGCGTGCATCAGATATTCACAGGCAACAGGTTGCCACAGGTGGTGGGGTGGCTACACATCCCCCACTCACCAGACTGGAGGGACTACTCCTGAGTGTAGTGGCTCCAGTCCACCTGCAACAACAACAGCAGCAGACATGCATCATGATGGAGGCTGGAGCCACACAGCAGCAGGACAGTGAACGTGCAGGTAATATGTCATATGTGTAGTTGACTGTTGTGTACACTGGTAGTTAATGCATGTGTGTGGTGTGTCCTTGGTTCGTAGCTGCCACCATAGTATTTAATGTGCAAGCGTGATATCCTCAATATTAGCTGCAGACCTGTGAAAGGCGACTGTTGTACTCCTGACCTGTATCATACTCAGTAACATTGGCACAGTTGTGCCCACTAACATTAGTTTCCTCATGTCTGCAGGACCCTCTGGTATCACTGCATTGCAGCCTATCCATGCTGGTGAGTGTCTATTTACAATACCTGTAAAAGTGTTGATAGTAATAGTACTATTTGGCACACTTAGTAGTGCTCTTTGTATGCATGTAGGTGTGTCTGTGTCTGTGTGTCGATATCACGCATACTGAGTACTGTACAATTGTGTGAAACTGTGTGAATGTGTGCATGTGTGCATGTGTGCATGTGTGCATGTGTGCACGTGTGCATGTGTGCACCTGTGCATGTGTGCATGTGCATGTGTGCATGTGTGCACCTGTGCATGTGTGCACCTGTGCATGTGTGCATGTGTGCATGTGTGCATGTGTGCACCTGTGCATGTGTGCATGTGTGCACCTGTGCATGTGTGCACCTGTGCATGTGTGCATGTGTGCATGTGTGCATGTGTGCACCTGTGCATGTGCATGTGTGCATGTGTGCATGTGTGCACCTGTGCATGTGTGCATCGCTGGTAATGTGTAGACACTGTAAACTGTGTTTCCTGTTTCCTTCCCACAGGTTCTGTTGCTGCTCTGGTGTCATGTAGCAGGGAACCCGAGTCAGGTGCCATGGGTACTGATGATGATGACATCTGTGTAATGGCACAGGATGGTATGCCAGGGTCCGCCATTGGCCAGCCGATTGACAGTACACAGCTGTCGACCCCATCAATGCGCACAGTTATCCTGCCAATACACCCCTTGTCACCACTGTCCCTAGGTGATGGACAGCATACAGTGGGCACTGACCAGGGTAATGTGGTACCTGTGGCACATGCCTCCCACACAGCAGCCATGGCCATGGCCCAGAGATGGTACCACACAGACAGATGTCCAGGGGTTCTCGTGGGAGCATCCGTGGGCGTACTGCCCCTGTCAGACGTGCCCACAGAGGTCTTACAACCTCAGCTATGTTTCGGACTGTCATGCAGGCACAGTCACGTATGGAACGGTACACCAGACAGGGTCTGAGGGAGCTGGCAGCATGTCGCACAGCCATGACTGACACTATGCGTGACATTGCGGCTGCCATCCGTGATTTCACCAATGTCATAGACAGATGTTGTGGGGACATATTAGACCAGTTCCACAACTACATGTCCATGAGCCAGGGTGATGGTGGGCGGTTGAGGCGTCGACGTGGCCGTATGCCAGCAACAGCAGCAGCTGGCAGTCGGCGCGGACGGCAACAGGGCGCGGCCCCATAGTGCCAGCAGCAGCCCCAGCAATGCTGGGTCTGTGCTGTCATCTGACCACCCCAGGAGACCACGTGCACGTGGCTCTGGCCAGGCCCGACAGGGCTCTGTGTCCAGTCAACGAACACCTGCTTCTGATGACAGTACCCAGTCTGGGTTGGTACCGGATACGGTCCGTAGCACCCCTGCAAGGCACAGGTACTGTGTCCGTGGCCAGAGACACTGATCTGTTTGACCTGGCAGGTACAGTCTGTGGCTGTCCACAAACACCAGTATATGGCAGCCATGAGGTGGAACTGTGTGCATCCATACACACATGCAAATAGACAACACATAGGGCTACCGCATACACACACACACTGCACCAACATTGCCCCACCTTCTACAGCTGTCCCTCACCAACACACATACACATACATGTCAATTGGCGGTATGGGTGGCTGGCTCAGGCATACCAAGTTCACACCCTGTGCATATGATGAAACTGTGCCACCTCCTGCAATCTGTAACAACTGTGCAGGTACAGGTTAACATGTTTCTGATGCACAGGGTGACCACATAGATGTGTAGTAATAGCATCATGTTGTTAACAGTACTGTGTGCTGAATTAATTGTGGGTATATCACAGCATGCCTGATGCAGTAAGTGTGTGGTTGTCACGTCCTGTTGTCTACACCCATGGTAGGTACCATAGTGTATCATCTGCACATGTTGGCATACTGGTGGTAATGATGTAAACAGAAGGCGACATACATAGGTAGCACGGGGGATAGGGTAATGAATGTAGTAATACACAATGATGGACATGTAGACTGCAAGTGGCATGTTGCCCACACTAGACTCTGCAATGCAGATGTTTGAGGATGTTGATATGTGTGCAGTACTACACGACTGGTACAGGACACACAGGGGCACCCTAGCACTGCATGCGCACATATCATACCATGCTAGACAGCCCCAAGACACATAACTAACTGTCACAGGAGGGGGGTCCCCATATATGTTAGGGATACTGTGGTGGCAGGCCAGGGAGCATACATCCTACTAAGTATGGCACCACTGAGCGAGGGCTCACCGTCTGGTATTTGACATGTGTATTACTGCAGGTATGTGCACATGGGTTGCTATCCAGTTATTGTACAGCCTGACAGTACATGCATGTTCTGTACACTTGTGTGCACTGAGACTGGACCCTAGCCATCTGACCCGTGTATTTCCATGTACATGTGCATAGTGCCTGCATAGTTGCAGTGTTACCTACTGGAACTGGTACAGCTTGTTTGTTGTACAACGGACTACATGGAGCCCTGTTTACTGTAACATTGTTTGCATGCATGTGAGCTTGCAATTACCCTGGAATACTGATCACACCTGCGATGCATAGTTATAGAGCTTCTGTGGACTCCTACTGCCATCTGCATAGCCTACTATATGTATGTCCATGTCCCACTTGACAGATTGTCACTGTTGGTCCTGTTCACATGTACATTGCCTGTGACACAGTGCATATGACCTGCCTGGCATGTGTCCACGTGAGCAGTCATATATGCTACTGCTAACTAATCACAGGCACTACACCTTCACACATTCATCCTCTGTTGAACTACCTGCTTTGCTAGGGACAGCCTGCACCTGTCACCCCTGGCATTCCACATATTGGCATAGGCTCTAGCTACACCCATGTTGCCTATGTTAGGCAGGGCTCAGATGACAAACCCACCTTCATAGGTATCACAAGGGATAAGACACTAGGAGCAATGCTACCCACCGCCAGATGTCTAAACCTCCAGATGCATGCACCCGACACACTCCTTGGCATGGAACACATCGATATCTATGCAGTATCAGATGCCTGGTTCAGGGCTAGTGGGGGCCCAGCAGCACTACTGGGTGTAACCCGTTTGTTTCTTTGATACAGTCTCCAAGGCCATTGCCGAGGGGAAGGTGGTCCACACAGCCTACCTGGACCCTGCAAATGCCTTTGCAACAATACCCCACTTGGGCATTCTAGGGTAGCTCCCCAGCTTACATATGGGCCCCTATGTCACTAGCTGGATTGCACAGTGGCTCAAGAACAGAACCCACATGGTTAGCATTGCTGGAGCCATGCCAGACCCCATAACAGTTGCAGGTTGTGTCCCACAAGGCTAAGTCCTGGGACCCTCTTGTTTGGTATATGTTTATTGGAGGTACAGGCCAACACGGATGGACTGTGGCTGTACACCTGTGCAGATGACTGCGAACTGGCCACCATACTCAACTCTCCAGCTGACACAGGTATCATCCAAAGGGGCATCATAGCAACAGGCGACTTGTGCCAGAGCCATGGCCGTCTGCTGAACAGTGTTTAGAAGGGACATGTGCATCCTGTAGTCTGTTCACCTAGTTGCCAAAAGGGACATTGTCCTCAAACACACTAACCCCCCTCAGCCAAAAACACACACTTGCCAATTGCAGGAGTCAAACCCCTATCTGACTGTTGTGACACTTGAGACGGACACATTAGCAGAGCATGCTATTTGCATTACTGGGGGTTTCCTCTTCCCCTGCTATACTTATAGAGTGCTGACATCATCAGTGTTTCGGAAAAGGGAATGGGCATCCTGTAGTGTCCTGTCCTATTTGCCAAAAGGGACATTCCCTTCACACACACAAACCCCCCTCTGACAAACACACACACTTGCCATTCGCAGGATTCAATCCCCTACCTAACTATCTTATGACAGATGGGATGGACGCATTAGCAGAGCGCGCTATTCGCATTACTGGGAGGTTTCTGTTCTCCTGCTGTACTTATAGGGTGCTGACATCATCGGTGTTTAGAAAGGGAATGTGCATCCTGTAGTGTCTTTTCCTATTTGCCAAAAGGCACATTTACCTCACACACACTAACCCCCCCTAAGACAAACATGCACACTTGCCATTCACAGGATTCAAACCCCTACCTAACTATGTTATGACACTTGAGACGGACGCATTAGCGGAGCGCGCTATTCGCATTACTGGGAGGTTTCTGTTCTCCTGCTGTACTTATAGGGTGCTGACATCATCGGTGTTTAGAAAGGGAATGTGCATCCTGTAGTGTCTTATCCTATTTGCCAAAAGGGACATTTCCCTCACACACTAACCCCCCTCAGACAAACACACACACTTGCCATTCACAGGATTCAAACCCCTACCTAACTAAGTTATGGCACTTGAAACGGACGCATTAGCGGAGCGTACTATTCACATTACTGGGAGGTTTCTGTTCTCCTGCTGTACTTATAGGGTGCTGACATCATCGGTGTTTAGAAAGGGAATGTGCATCCTGTAGTGTCTTATCCTATTTGCCAAAAGGGACATTTCCCTCACACACTAACCCCCCTCAGACAAACACACACACTTGCCATTCATAGGATTCAAACCCCTACCTAACTATGTTATGACACTTGAGACAGACACATTAGCAGAGCGCGCTATTCGCATTACTGGGAGGTTTCTGTTCTCCTGCTGTACTTATAGGGTGCTGACATCATCGGTGTTTAGAAAGGGTGTGCATCCTGTAGTGTCTTTTCCTATTTGCCAAAAGGCACATTTCCCTCACACACACTAACCCCCCTCAGACAAGCACACACACTTGCCATTCACAGGATTCAAACCCCTACCTAACTATGTTATGACACTTGAGACCGACACATTAGCAGAGCGCGCTATTCACATTACTGGGAGGTTTCTGTTCTCCTGCTGTACTTATAGGGTGCTGACATCATCGGTGTTTGGAAAGGGAATGTGCATCCTGTAGTGTCTTTTCCTATTTGCCAAAAGGCACATTTCCCTCACACAGACTTACACACACACCAATCTCACTCACACACACACACTGAGCACTTGCAGGATTTGAAACCCCTATTTAACTATGTAATGACACTTGAAATGGACGCATTAGCAGAGCGCGCTATTCGGATTACTGAGAAGTTTCTTTTCTCCTGTTGTACTTATAGGGTGCTGACATCATCTGCGTTTGGAAAGGGGAATGTGCATCCTGTGGGGGGGCAGACACCAAGCACACTATGGCTAAGCTGTCATTCCCTAGGGCAAACAGCCTAGTGTTGACCTCTACACCATTATGTTTGCATGTGAAATGCACATTATTTGTTGCTGATAGACTGTTTGCATATCTTTATTGCCATAGCATTCCCTGTTGGTATGACCAACTTCTGCATCTGTGGAAAATGTTTGCATATGGGAGGGATCCACTATATCATGTATGTCTCTGTAGTCATTTAACTGTGTGCACTGGGCAGACTGCTGTAATGTGGTTGGTTCCTGGCATAACACATAACAATACCAGATATGTGTGTTCAACTGCTAAACCAAGATTTGGACTAAGTGTGTGAGCATGCCCAGTTCAGCCTTCCCATGGCATGTTGTCAAAGTGTGTGAGCATGCCCAGTGTGAGCATTCCATATGTTGGACTCTGCAGCCCACCACATTTGTGGATGTGTGTGAACTTCACAAACTATCACCCGTTTATGGTTGCGGGTTGTGTGTCATGTTGTGTAGTTACTGTACAACTGCTTTGTGTGTGAACACAACAGGATTATACTGTGCCTGCAGTGTTTGCATGGGATACTTTGCATACAGTTGTCAACATCCTTTCACACTGACCTAACACTGTAGTACTGTATAGTGTACTGGTAGTACTTTGACTGTTGTGGACAGTATCCTGGGCTTTACTGCTATCACTGCTTTACATTTCGATAGTGGGCACATCAGCCTCGTTGGGGCCAGTTGTGTACATCTGACCATGTTGCATTCTGTTCAGATATGAACTACTTACACCAGGCTTGTCCAACATTGTTAGTGTATTCCACAACATAGGTGTACAATTGCAAACACTAGCGATGTGCCCTAGTCCATGTCTAATGCAAGTTGGAGAGTGTGTTTGTCCTCCAACACACATTGTAAGAGGGGTTTGCCATGACATATGTCATGGTTAGTATACTGTGCCTCTGTCTACCTGTGACATGACAGTGATACCCAGGATGAACCTACCATCTCCCGTCCACCCATCAGGATTCCTATTGAGGAAGATTGATAAGTGACTCTATGGGTAGCCTGTGCTGAGGGTTCACTCATGGGTGGGAGTGGCTTCTGTGTTATGGATCCCACGGTACAGCTTGTCCTATGTAAGTCAGTGCTGGGGTTCAGGTCTGTCATGTGCATAGCTCACTGCCATTCAGTTTGTACTATGTGCATCATGTTTATTGATGCCAGCAACACAGGCAACACATGGCATCTGTGTAGGCTGTTTGATACTCCTGATGAGGTACTGTTGGGGACTTCACAGTTGATGGAGGTGTCTGCTGAGGTACATCCCACAGGGGCTATTGTGGTCGATTGTACCACTGCTGCAGGATGACTGCGGAGCCACAATGACCTCCCCTTCTGTAGATCTGACAGCCTTCATGATTAGGTGGGTATATGGTATGTTTCTGTCAACACTACAGCACATGTTTGTCCAATGCAGGGTATCTATCACCCTGTGTCCCCAGGTCTCTCATTACATGTTAACTACATCATGGGTTAACACCTATGTGGTAATTGGTGGGCACTTACTGTATATCCACGGGGGTTGACTATACACATTTCTGCACTTAGCTTGCTGACATAGCTATGGCACCAGTTGTCTGTTTCTATGTGGCCCTTTTGTGGGATGCATGTGTCAGCTGGTGGATCGTATGTGGTGAGCAGTTTGTAGTCCTCTGCAAACATGTTAGGACACAGTCCTTCCATGTTTGCCTGTACCTATGGGACATATATACCAGACGGGGAGATACCAGGACCAAGCCTTGTGGGATGCCAGTTATATCCGGTTTGTAGTCTGACATGGCTGTAGCATGTCTGACCATGTCTGTTCTGTCCTTGGCCTGGTTTGCAACCCCTCTACTGACATGTGGGTTTATATTTACGCTGGTGAGCCTATCTATACTGAACATGTAGGGTATTGTATGGATGCCTTTGCAAGGTCCAGATACACTGTGTGGAGCACATTGCCCTCATCAATGACCTTAATGACTGTTTCAATTGAGTCAAACATGGTTGGGGGCAGGATCTGCACTTGAGAAGGCCACACTGGGTTGGGTCCGGTGTCAGTAGGTCCCCGAAATCCTTATGTCTGTGGTACATGCTGATCCTTTCCATAGCTGTGCAATCTGGGCTTCTCAGGATTCTGGGGTAGTACTGTTCAGTATCCATTCAGGCAACACCTTTGTTGAGAAGGACCACTGTTGTTGTACACTGCTCTTTGTGTACGTATTCTGTGGTAGGGCTGACATTGAGCAGTAGTGTGGTGTGGCATTCCATACATCTTAGACTCCATGTTGCACTAAGCCCAGGACACCATCTCATACCATTGCTGCTGTGTGTTTTGCTTTGGAGATGTTGTCTGTTACCTCAGCATCTGCAATGTCAGGGGGCCAGCAGTCTGCTGGGATAGATATTCTGCATTCGTGGGGGTGGGGGGGTTTGCACTGCACCTGTCGGGATGTATGTTGGCAATATGTGTGTGTGTTTGTGGTATTTGTGTGATTCAGGGCATATCTGTGAATTCCCAACATGGCTCCTACCATCAGTTGTGTTAGCCTTGGGATTATCCTTAGTGTCCTGTACAATTTGTATCTACATAGGTTCATAGGTTCATACTAGGCTATCCACCCTGGGCATTTCTTAGCCTAGCCAGAGTGTGTGTGGCGTTTGAGACCCCTTGCTATGTGGATATTATGGCCAGTTATGATTTGCTTTGCTGTGCCTCTGTCTGGACATGACACAGTGAAGACCCCCACTGTATCTCTACAATCATCCATCCACTTGGCAAGATTCCTGTTGAACAGTGTCAGTGAGGGGCTCTGCCTAACATGGAGTGGGATTCTGGTCCAGGGTGTGGGGAGCCTCTGGATTATGTATCTGTCCCACCGGCACATCCTATTTCATTATTTGTTGAGGTTGACATCTCTCACTCTCGCAGCTCCGATGGATATGTGTTGTCTGGGGTGGAGCATGTCCATTACTCCTGTGTTGGGCATGGCCTCCTACAACAGGCATGCAATGCCTCTGTGTGGGCAGTCTGTGACTGGAGTCAGCTGGGGTGTCTACAGCCAGGCAGCATATGACATATATGTGTGACACTTTATCCTCTTGGTGAGGTACCTTTGAGGTCTTTCTAACTGCTGCAGGTGTCAGGTAAGGTAGATCCCATGTGAGGCATTGTACTGGATTATGGGTATGATTGGGGTAAAGTATAGGGGCACAGTGACCTCTGTTGCCGTAGATGTGACTCCTTTCCTGATACGGTGTCAAATGTAGACAGTCTTCCTAGCCACATTGGCAATGTGGGTGTCACATAACAGGTTACTGTTCACAAATGTCCCTAGGTCCCTGGTTACTCCTCCCATACATAATGGTTTACCACCTATGTGGTAATTCGTGTTACCTTGTTTGGTATTTGGTGGGACATTCATACTGTCCACTGTCTTCAGGACGGTTGGGGGGGGGTTATTGTGTGTGACAGTGTGGTCTGTAGCATGCTACAGACTGCACAGCAGTTTTGCCTACAGTTAGTTGCACATGGGTGAACTCCACTGCCTTGTGCATTGTCAGTTACCTGGACGTATGGGTGTCTGTGTTGCCTATGGATACTCACCTCCTTTTATGTAGTGTTCCAGGTTTTGGGGCCATGACACATGGTACGTGGTATAACCTGGTAGTGCTGGTGTGCTGTCAGGAGCCTTGCAGCATGTTTCTGTCACTGCACAGACATCGATGTTCTCTATTCTGGGGATGGCCTCGGGAGCATGCATATTGGGGTGTACACATCTGGCATTGGTCAGCATTTCCCTTATGTTTCTTCCCACTTATGTTTTCTCGGGTGGTGGGCCAGTCTTTTCAGCCTTGCCTACAAAAGGCTGTATGGAGGTGGCAAAGGCCTTATCCAATATTCAGACGCCCAGGGGTGACAGGTGCAGGCCATCCCAAGGGCAGCTGCATGGCTTGTCAGGCATGACATCCCACGCAGACAGACATTGGATCCCCTTGGAATGACACCAGTAAGTGTGCTACTTGCTATGACTGCTCATTCCGTGTTTGTACTGTGGCATTATTCTTGGTAAGGGTAGGTTGCTGCGAACGGTGAGTGTCATACCAGCCTGGACTACATAGTCGGATAGCTCATCTGTGTCTCTTTACATGTAGTCTAGGGCAGTACATCTCAGGTCATTCACACCAGCATGGACTATGACTGCATCATATTTCTATTTGCTTTAGAGTGACATACATATTTCTGTTATGTGGCATATTGTGGCAGCCTACAGGCAGCTTACTGTACCCTTTCCCTTGTTCAGTCTGCTGTTCGGGACAGCAGTGTGTCTGACTATGGAGTCACCTATTACACCTGTATCACGCATGTTGTTTCTCCTTCTGGCCTGTGACTGTTTGGCACACCAGCTTTGTGTGCTATGTGTTGCATGTGCTATGTTTGGAGGCTGTTTCATTGGGTGTCTGCTTTAGTGGCCTCTGTTGGTGTGCTGTGTTTGTGATTTCTGCCTCCGGGAATGTATTTCTGTGTTTATGTGTTTGGTTTGCAGTTGTGATAGGTCTATGTGGGTATGTGTTTGTGGTGTGTGTGGTTACCTTCTCCTACTGACTTGTTTTGGGTGTACTGAGTTGGGGGAGCTCTGCCTCCATTTTGGATGGGTGGTTGCATCTTTCACATATATTTGTATTTCTTGGGTGGAGTTGGGGGTTGTCTGTGTACTTGGGGCAGGTGTACAATTGCCTCAGGATTCACAGATTCCACTTGTTGAGGCTGGCCTTAGTGGATTGCATGTGTGGACAGATTATATTGCCATACTACTGATCAGTAATTACTTCAATGTTCATGTTTGCTCTATCATGTAGTAGCTTCCTCATTCTCTTGCATGTTTTGGTTATGGCTGGTGTCCACCATGCCAGTTATAGGCACTGTGTCCTGTTTTAATTTGGGACTGCATAATCCAAGCATTCCTGGCAGTGTTCATGGAATGGCTGTATTACAGGTTCTGAGGTGTGGCCCATATTTTGCACCTGCATGGGACCTTTAATGGATTCCACATCGGTTTGGAGGTGTGCAAATATTGCTTAGCACATGTTTTCCACTGTGGTTTTCCGGCCAGGGACTGTGGTCAGGACTTGTATATCCAGTGTGATTACTATATGGTCTGGTTTTATCAGTGAGCAATACACTTCTCATCTTGACATCCCGTACCCATGTTGCTGATTATCACATCCAGTATGCTTACCCCTCTTGTGGGAGTGGTACGTTGTTCCTGGGCCTTTTGGATTGTGGATTCTATGAACTGTTGTCCTACACTGTTGGAGCTAGTATAATGCTCCCAGTCTATGTCTGGGTATTTGCAGTCACCCAATATAATGTGGTTTGGAGGACTTGATATATTCATGTATTCCAGCATGGGCCGGATGCAGTTCCTGGTGTTGGGCCAGTAGTCTGTAGCAGGCTATACACTGGGGGGCAGTTTTAGCCACTGTTACTTGAGCATGGCTAGTCCATACTGCTTTTCGCGGTGGTACCAACATGGGGGTGTGTTTATCCTTGACAGTTCTTGCTAGTCACCCTCCTTTTGTAGCTTTTTCCAAGATTTGAGGATGTACAGCACAGTATGAGGTGTAACCTGGTAGTGTTAGGGTGCTGTTGTGAGCCTTGCCTCAGATTTCTGTTACAGCACAGTTATCAACATTCTCCATACTGGGTGGGCTTGGACTGCATGCATCTTGCTGTTTGAACTTATCCCTTATCTTATTCTTATCCCTTCTGGTGCCTATGGAGATAGGTTTGTGTATTGAGCCTTACCTATTCAGGGCACACTGTGCGTGACAACAGCCTTTGCCAGTATCCATACAGCCTGCACTGATAGGTGCACGCCAGTCCTAGCAGGTGGTGCATCATGTCATGCTCAGCATGTCATCCCAGACTGGCACACATTGGGTCCCCTTTGCCTCACTGCAATACTTCAGCGATTGTTGCACTTCCTCATCTCGTTGTCATGTTGTGGCATGCTACTTGTTGTGGGTAGGATGTTAGTCGGGGTCCTCAGGTGTGCATATGGTACTTGGTGTTACATTGCTTGACACATAGCATTCATGCCTCAGGTGGTGCTGCAGGGCTGCCTCTGTCGGATGCACATATTACACTTCCCTGTACATGTTTGTGAGCAGGTTGTGTCACGTTAGGCATCCCTGTTACTATATGAGTGAGTCAGAGAGGGGTATCATTCCCAAGGTTCCTACTGAGCCAATGTATGTGCTATGCGTTGCCTCTTTGCCAAGGCCAGGGCATACTGGGCATGCCTCCTTCTGCCTACTGGGGCAGGCTCAGGTTGTTCCTCCTCCGAGTCACGCTGTGCCTGTGGTGGCCTTGGCGATGGTGGGGGGCTGTTTGGCCCAGCCCTATGCTGGTCCTGCTGCAGCTGTTTTCGCAAGATCATATTATGTAGCATAGCACATACCATGACAATTTGGGTACATGTAGTTGGTGTGTACTGCAAGGCTCCACCGGATGTGTCCAGACACCGGAACCGTGACTTGAGCAGCCCAAACACATGCTCTATTACATTACGTGTTTGTGCGTGTGCCTCATTATGGCATTCCTGTTCAGGTGTGTGTGCGTTTCTGATGGGTGTCATCAGCCACGGCTCCAGTGCATATCCTGCATCCCCCACTAGGTGTCCGTGCGGGATGTCCCCATTGGCAAATGTCTGGTATAGCTGCGTCAAATGCCATATGTGGGAATCGTGGTAGCTCCCAGGACAGCCAGCACACACATTCATTATTATGCCCTGGGCATCACACACGACCTGGCAGTTGATGGAGGAAGCCCTTGCGGTTGATGTATGCCCTACCCGCTCACGGCAGGTGCTGATGCGTATGTGCGTGCAGTCTATTGCACCCACTACCTCAGGGTATTCCGCTATTTGCTGGAAGAGCCGCATGTTGCTGGCCAATACCTCACGGGCATTGGGGAAGTATACATGATCACTGACATGTGCTGACATGGCATCCAGGAACTGGTGCAGTACCCTGGAAGCTGATGCCTGTGATATCCCCATCATATCGCCAGTTGGTCTCTGGAAGGTACCTGTTGCTAGTATTCTTAGGCCAACACATACCTTGGTTTCCACTGGGATGGGTTCCTCTCTGTTGGTTCTGTGTGTGAGGCGTGGCCTGCACAGCTCCACTATTTGCTGCAGGAGGTCTCTGTCCACTCTATAGCGCTCTACTATCTCCAGCTCATGTAACCCGTGGTAGGTGACCCTGGGCCTGTACACTCTTCTCCGTCTCCTCACTGCAGGTTGTCTGGCACCATCTGCATTGTCACCACCCTCAGCAAGTCACCTATGTCTCATTATGACAGCTATGGCAGCCCCTAACATTTCTGCTGTGAGTTCAGCTATTTCAGTTTTCACTTCTGATAACTTAACTCCTGTCTTGCAGTGTCTCTTGAGAAACATTCTGCACTGCTGTTTGCAGAGTTTTAAGTGCTGGGCTGGCCTAGTATTCTGCCTGTGTAATTGCCTGCATCTAATTGTTTTCACCTGCTAGCTCCAGCAGTATTCCCTGCTAACTTCCTAGTACATCTGTTGCTTCCTTTTTCCTCTCTGTTTCCTCAGGGTGGAGCCGTGTGCAAACCAGCAGAAACACGCTCACAGTGGCTTACACGCACACATACTTACACAGTTTTAAATCTGCTTATTCGGACTACAGCGTGCGCCCGGCGCAAATGGTGTTAAACATCTCCCAACACGCTCCCACATGCTTAGTCTGCCTTACACGCACACTGTCTTACACGCACACCGCCTACTCGTGCTTCATGGCGCACCCGTGCGCATACACGTCCGGCAAGAAACTTTGGTGTAGGCAACAGTGTACACCTTCCATTTCTTGACTTTCTCATGTTTACTTAGTGGCACACCTCCTTCCTTGATATCTGTCTGACATCTGTCATGTAACTCTACCTTCCAATGAACTCCATCCCTTTCTACCATTCCCCCCTGTGATGTCACCTATCTCCTACTCTGTTCCTCCCCCGTATGTAACTCTTACACTACTCAGAATGTGCTCATTTGCTATGTGACAGTGGAATTCAGTATCCTTACCCTCATTTGCATCAGATTGCCTACTAATGCTTAGTTACATCTCTTAGACTTGGCTTCCCCCCTTGGCAACCACTACACGGTGGCCATGTTGGTTTTCCTATGCTGGTCCCTCCATTGACATTCCATGTATTGCATAAAACCTACATTTGTAGGTTTAAAACCTTCGTTTTATGTTCTATGCAGCGCAGCCCGTTTGCTGGCTGCGCTGGTTTACACATCGGCAATTGCCGAAAAAAAAAATTATATTTTTAATATTTTTGCATGGGGTTGCCTTGCCAATGGCCACATATTTGGCCATTGGCATGCTGCCTATAACATATGCACCCTTTATTTGGAGCTGACATGGCTCCATTGCCGTGTTGCAGAAAGCGTGCTCAGTTGTCAACTGAGTACATTTCTGCAACTAACACGGCTCTTACCTGAGCTGTTCTTGGCTTCCTGGATCGCTAATCAGCCTCATTTGCATGCTATTAGGCTGCAAGTGGGCTGATTAGCTTAGCCACGCCCACTCTGTGTAAGAGCCGTTTTAGCCTGACTCTTACACGGACTTTGGGCTGTTCCTGGATCGCGAAGGCTGCATGGAGTCTTACACTACTCTTAGACTCCGTGCAAGCCTTCGTGAATCCGGCCCATAATGTAAAAACATATGTTTGTACAATCTACACAGAAAATCCACATACACAGCACCTCAGACCAATATCCTGGAAGCAAAGTTGGCTCTTGGTAGAATAAAAAATGTAAAATACAAGAATAAAAGCCAAATAACTCAGATAACAGTCATTCAGAAAACATCAATAAACCCTTTTCCAACCATCTAACCTAACAACAAATAAATTATAAAACTGACTAGAAACTTCACTAAACTGCAAAATTTCATCTAATAAATGGATTATCACTCCCAAAAAGGAACTATAAAATTTATATCTGGAGGTACAAGAGAAAACTACTTGCAAGCAGTAGTGTAGCAAAGGTAGAAGAAAGCGAGCAACTGCCCCTGAAACAGTATGTTAGATAGCACGATTATAAAGTATAGTCCAGAGTTCTTCATTCTCCTTTTAATATAAAATGGACTTCAGGGACTCAATACTTTGTGTGGGATAAACTGCAGTAAGCTGATTGCTACAAATATAGCAATTGGCTTGCTAGAGTAAAAAAAAAAATAGCAAGAAAGTTAAAAAATAGCAAGAAAGGTCCATGGCTTTTTTACTTTGCTCTTCCAGTGAAGAGCTGGGGCAGGAAGGGGGTGTGTATCTGGCTTGGAAAGCCAATCTTTTTTTGTTTTTTCACTCTTCTAATGAAGAGCTGGGGCAGGGAGGAGTCATGTATTTAAATGGAACAGACTTTTTTTATCTGTTTTTTTTTATCTTTTCAATGAAGAGCTGGGGCAGTAGGGTGGGAATGTGCATTTTGCATCTGGCTACATGCTCTGACAGCTGGGGTAGAATTATTTATTTATTCTTGCTCTTAAATTGGAGAGCTGAGGTGGGAGGGAGTATGAATGTATCTGGCATGTGGCTGCATTCTCAGAATGCCAGTGCATCAGAACAGACCTTTTCTTTTTTTTTTTTTTTTTTTTGAGGATGGCGGTAAGGCACCAGTACAGAGATCATGTCAAGGCACTACAAAAGCCAACAGCGCCACTTGTCGCAAGAAACTGCAGTAATAAAAAATCTGTGGAAATTACCTAAAGCCCTATTTAGTACAAACCGCACAAACTTAGACAATTTCTGCAACCCATTAAATTCAAAAGGAAATGCTACTGTACATAGAAAAATGTTAAACTATGTGGGGACCTCTTGTTTTGTGCAATACGTGTTTGATATATATATATATATATATATATATATATTTATATATATATATATATATATATATATATATATTTATTTATTCTTTATTATTTATTATTTATTTATTTGCAGTTGATTTACCAGCATGGTCCATTGAGCCAAGAGGAACCCGTTTCCAATGGAGTCCTGGGGAGAAAAGCTCCATACAGACAATATTCATGAACAACAGATTTTAAGCTACATAGCAGAACAGTAGTACAGACATAAATATGGCATTTAGAGATACAGTTAATGAAAATCCACAATTAAGTTTAAAAAATCAACAAAGTGAGTATAAAATATAAGTAAGTATGTACAAATATTTACAAATATATCTGTTCCTGCTATAAAGACAGATGAGCAATGAACACTAGTGATACCTCTGGTGTTAGTGGGGATGTCAGATGGGGAGAAACTGACTGAGAGCAGAGAGAAGGGAGAAAAGGAGAAAGGTGAGGGAGATAAGAAGTAAGGATGTTATGTGGAATGGGAGCAGGAGCATTCCATCAAGATTTTAAATGTGAGTGGAGTATGGTTTTGAAGGTAGTGACTTGTGGTGATACGGATGTGTGGTGGTAGGGAGTTCCAAAGGTATGCTAGTGCAAAGGGCAAAAGGTTTTTGCCTGGAGGGCGGGCTGGTTTATGAAGTTCAATCAGGTTCTGGTTGTTGGATCTTAAGAGTATTTCTGGAAGGTGCATTTTAAAGGCAGAGGAAAGGGAGGGGCAGAGGGAGAGAGTGAATATGAGTTTATGAGCTTGGATAAGTTGAATGTAGGTGAGATAGTTGGGCAACTCTAACAAATGTAGTTTATGAAGGGCAATGTAGTGATGAGTTGAAGATTTGTATCCTGAGGCAAATTTGGCAATTTTATTATAACAGCATGAGAGTTTTGTCTTGAGTGGATTGTAGGTCAGTGAGGAGTGGGGCACCATATAATAGAGAAGGGATGAGGTATGTGGTAGAGAGACTGAATTTACTAGAGGGAGTCAGATAGGGATTATGGCGGTAGAGCCAAGTTTCTGAATTATTTTTTAATAGTCATATGTAGCTGTGAGTCGAACTTAAGTTGGTCATCAATCAAGACACATAGATGTTTAGCTTCGGAAACTACTTTGAGAGATGTATTGCACCGGCTAGTGATGGAGAAGGAGTTTTTGTCTATGATGATTGATTTAGAAGGAGTGAATGTCATTAGTTTTGTTTTGGATGCATTGCGTGCTAGGTGGTTGTCTAACACCCATTGTTCTGTGGTGTTGAAGGCATCTTGGGTCAGTTTTATAAGGATGGGGATGGAAGTGGCAGAACAGATTATATCATCTGCGTATTGGATGTGTTTTGCATTAGGGATTGAATGGTGAAAGTCATTTATGGAAATATTGAAAAGGAGGGGACCTAGTATGGAGCCCTGTGGTACACCAGTTTGGGTACTGAGGAATGGGGAGGTGGCTTTTTCCATTTTACTGCTTGTTGCCTGTGGGAAAGGTAACTAGTAAACCAGGTAAGAGAGGAGAGGGATAGGTTTAGATTAGAGAGCTTAGTTACTAGAAGGTTGTGAGAGATAGTGTCGAAGGCCTTTGAGAGATCCAGGAGTAGAGTAGAAACGATACAGTCAGAGTCACGGGCTTTATTTGTAGTTTCGAGGAAGGTGAGGAGAGCAGTGGTGGTGCTGTGACCAGGTCTAAATCCATGTTGTGTGGGGGTTAGTAGGTGACTGTCAATGAGATAGGACAGGAGTTGTACATGAATACATTTGTCAAGAAGTTTAGAGATGAGGGATAGGATGGCGATAGGTCGAAAACTTGGAATACTGTTATTGTTGCCACCTTTGTGAAGAGGAATAATAAAGGCCTTTGTCCAAAGTTTGGGTACATGGCCTTCTTGAACTGATCTATTTATTAGAATGCAAATGGGGAAGGTGATGGCATCTGCAGCGATCTTTAGAAAGTAGGAGGGAATGTTGTCGGGAGCGTTGGAACAGGGTTTCAGGTTGTGCAGGAGTTTATTTATAGTAGTTAAGGGGATGGGTTTTATAGTGAAAGGAAGGGATTCAGGGTTGAGGGTTCTTGAGGAAGAAGGGGTAGGAGATGGTGGAGGAAAGGATGTAGGTTTATTAGTGAAGGATGATGTTAATTTGGTTATGGATTCGATAAAGAAAGAGTTAAATTGGGTGGCTAAATCTATATCAGAGGCATTTGGATAGGGGCAGGGGTTTTCTTTTCTGCTGGGATTGAGGAGGGAGGAGATACCATTCCAGAATGTTTTAGGATTTTTTATAAATAACTATATATTTTTTTATAAATAACTATATATTTATTTTATTTAGTTATTTAAAATTTGTTTACCGGGAAAGTTCGACTTGGAATGAGCCAATTTTCAGTGGAGGCCTGGGGAAAACCGCTCCAGATGCATATCTTTATATATACATACATACATATATATATATATATATATATATATATATATATATATATATATTTTTTTTTTAATATATATATATATGTGTGTGTGTGTGTGTGTGTGTGTGTGTGTGTGTGTGTGTGTGTGTGTGTATATATATATATATATATATATATATATATATATATATGTGTGTGTGTGTGTGTGTGTGTGTGTGTGTGTGTGTGTGTGTGTGTGTGTGTGTGTGTGTGTGTGTGTGTGTGTGTGTGTGTGTGTGTGTGTGTGTGTGTGTGTGTGTGTGTGTGTGTGTGTGTGTGTGTGTGTGTGTGTGTGTGTGTGTGTGTGTTTATTTATTTATTTCCAGTTTGATGACCAGAGAAGTCCACTAGGCACAAGGAGCCCATTTTCAGTGGACGCCCGGAGAGAAAAGCTCCAATGATACAAAATACAGTGGAATACAGAATACAATACAAAATATAGTAGGATGCATATTCAAATAAATACACAGAATATAAGCACACAGCAAATGCAAAGTAGAAATACAAAAATATATGCTTTTTAAAGAAAACTATAACCAATATTGGTCTAAAAACTGTTGTAGTTATCAAGTTGAGGACATTAGTAAGTTTGGAGTTATATTTATAATAAAATATTGGAACAAACAAGATTTTCTAGATATGGGAGGTTGCAATGTAGAAAAAGATAGATTATTGACAAGAGTTATTATTCCTTTTGTAGAGAA
>NC_056750.1:228287533-228359445 GCF_019279795.1 Protopterus annectens
CTAGGGTGGAAGGCCTATGGTCATTTGTCCTCGCTAGGCCACAATCAGGTTGTAGTTGTAGTTATATTTGATAGTATGGAGGCAAAGGTGTGGGGTGGTGTGAAGGGGGCAACTATCCCAGACTCAAAGTGTTGCTGGGGTGCTATTGTCAGATCCCACTGGTTGCATAATATTACATTTCCAATCAGAATTGAAGAGCTCTAGCCCTCCATGTCTTTATTACATATGTTGTCAGAACCAGAACTGAAGCTAAGTATCACTGTGTGTGTGTGTGTGTGTGTGTGTGTGTGTGTGTGTGTGTGTGTGTGTGTGTGTGTGTGTGTGTGTGTGTGTGTGTGTGTGTGTGTGTGTGTGTGTGTGTGTGTGTGTGCAACATAAATTGTAGTAGCCGTGTATTACCACTGCAACAAGCAGTTTGCTATAGCTTAAAAGCTCTTCAAGTCTGAGGAGAGGAGCTTTTCAGTTTTATTTTTATTTTTTTTTATATTTTTGCTCCTCAGGTTGAGGTGCATGCCAAATCAGGTGATGGGACTGGGTGCAGGAATTGCTAACTATATCTATTGATGAATGGACCCAAGAGTGGTCACAACATTCTGGATCCTGTCTTAGGAAAAACAGCCATCTGTCATGCTGTTCTTTTGCAGTCTTGTGAGAGTTGGATCAGTGTGCTTCACAACAGTCATCAATTACTGAAATATTTCATAGAGTTGGAAGTTGTTGTGTCTTTCGGCTTTTCCCGGTTAGGGGTCGCCACAGTGGAACTCCGGTCCGCTGATGATTGGCAGTAGATTTTTACGTGCCGAGTTGCCAGCCCTGACGCACAACCTTCAACGAAGGTACGCCCATTCATGCATGTCTCCGCACAGAAGATGCTCTAGCTGAGAATCTAACAGGACAACTATTAAGACTTAATATATTTGTAATGGCTAGTGATGCTTGTGTACTCTAATTACAGAGGGCTTAATCAGCTCAGCATTGCTGGCTGAGAATGTAGCAGGGTGTTGAAAAGTAAGCAAAAAACAAACACGCCTATGATTTAGTGGCAGTGATGCAGATTTTATACTAACTAGAGGAGAGGGCATCAACTCTGTCCCTGTGCAGCTAGTGGAGGGGTCATGGGGTCATGGAACTTTCCCGGTACTGTCTACATATATTTTATAGACTTGGAGAAGGTGTGTGATTGTGATTTGGGAAGTGCAAAAAACAGTACAGTGTCCCAGTGTCACTACTGCATACGAAAATTGTTACCATATCTGAGGACCATAGCTGTAAACTGTCCAGATTTTTGCCTGATATTTTTGTGTTGTTTCTCATAAAATTATAGTTTTCGGGCAAATCATTAGTAAATCATTGAGGACTGAAATCAGAAAATAATGATAGTCATTTAAGTTTTAGACTTCATACCCTTCAGTAAATTCATGCTGGTGTTTTTCTATCAAGTTTCTAACTTTTTAAAAATTTTTAAAAGCAATATTTCAAAATCGTCAATATTTTTGGGCCTTTGTCCCCATATTATTTATGTCTTTGTCCAGATTTCTTGTCCTATGAGGTTGAGAGGTATATTGAGGACTGAAAGTTCAGTCTGCATCTTAGTATTACTCCTGATTCATTGCAGATGGGTGTAGATTATCCATCTTTTTTGTGACATCAATGTGCAGGATATCAATGCACAGCCAAGGTCCAGGCAGTTTCTAAAAAATAAGGTTGTATCTTTATTGTTTGCAGAGGATGATGTTGTCTTAACCTCAAGTGAGTGTGATCTGCATTGTGCACAAGAGTTATTCATTGCTGTGTGCGAAGAATTCGGGGTGAAAATTAGTATCTACAAATCAGAGGTAATTTTTGTTCCAGGAAAGTGCAAATTACTGTATGCATGAGATGGAATTGTGTGAAAGGTATGTAGTGTGAAAAATCAGCATCTCCAAATCAAGAGGTATATTATTTTTTTTTTGTTCAAGGAAAAGTGCAGATTATTGCTTGCAGGAGAGGGAATTGGTTGTGAAGTATATGAGGTGATCAACATCTTCAAACCAGAGGTCATTTTTTTGTTCCATGAAAATACAGATTACTGTATGTAGGAGAAGGAATTGCGTGTGACGCATTCAGATAGAAAATCTGCATTTCCATATCAGAGGTAATTTTTTTGCCCAAGGAAAGTGCAGATTACTGAATGTAGGGGAACTCAAGTCTTTTGGGATCATATTCATGAGTAGGAACAGAGGAATCAAGTAATTGTGGTGCAGATAAAGAGACGAGTACCACAGTGGCAGCATGCATCTCATCCTTTGAGCATTAAAATCATAATACTGCCCTTCAGAAGTCATTGCTGAGGGTTACAAAGAACAGCAGTTTTCACAATGGGTAATGACTAGATACACCATCTACAGTTAGGGATAAGGAATATTTTTGTTTATGATTGCTTGAATTATTTTATAATATATGCACCCTTAAAATATCCTAACTTCATGAAAAAAGACTAAATCTTAGTTGAAAATGACTACATTTGAGAAAAAAATAATACTGCTATATATAGAGCATTGCTCTTGAGACTTATGTGTGTGTGTCTACACTGTATGAATTTTATTATACCCAAGTTGTAGGACACAGCTCTCAGTTAAGTAGTGAGGCTATCTCCCGATCCACATTTATGGTTCTGCTGTTTGGGTAGAGGATAGCTAAGCTCACTCACCTTGATAGACTGAGGAAGCTTAACAATCCAGAACTTCAGATTATGTCCATTGCTCCTCCATGTTGACAGGAATCAACTGAGATTGTTCAGGCAGCTTGTGACAATGTCACCTGGGTGCATCTAAAGAAAACTGTACCAGGAATAGCCCAGGGGAAGACACCCTAAGGCAGATCCAAATCTTATTAGATGGATTACAACTCACTGCCTGCCTGGGAGTTCCTGGGGGGATCTCACAGGATGAGCAGGACACTAATGCTTGGGATAGGAAGGCCTGCTCAGATGCTACAACCATGACCCTCACAACGACAAGCACTTTAGAAACTAGTGATGATAATGAGGATGATAGTGATGATGGTGATGACAATGATGATGATGATGATGATCAAGATGGTGATGATGATGGTGATGATGGTGATGGTGATGCTGATGCTGATGATGGTGATGGTGATGATGGTGATGGTGATGATGATGGTGGTGATGGTGATAGTGATGGTGATGGTGATGATGATGATGGTGGTGATGATGATGATAATGATGGTGATGGTGATGATAGTGATGGTGATGATGATGATGGTGATGGTGATGATGATGATGATGATGATGGTGATGGTGATGGTGATGATAGTGATGGTGATGATGATGATGGTGATGATGTCAACGATCATAGAAGTGTTACTGCAATGAGAGGAGCAGAATTTTTTTTGTAAATGAAGAGTACATTACACAATTTTTCAGTGCCAAAGAAGTGAGTTAAACAACACAAGAAGAGTTTGTCTGCCACCAAATCCTATATGAGACAAGTCATCAGACATAACTCATCTAAAAAGGCTTTATCAAAATATAGCTATATGTGTAAGGACAAGAGACAGAATGCCCAGAATCCAGCACCCCCACCACACCGCTTTTATGTATACCTTAACCAATATGTATACAGCTCAGGAAAATATATACAAGTATGGAGCTATTTTTTTCTAAAACTTGAAAAAAATGGTTTATAGGTGAATTATGCTCATTTTATTTTGCCTTGTCCAATCTGACTGTGACTAATCATATAGCTCCTGCATTAGACATAAACTGAAAAGGTAAATAGGCTCTCTAAGGTCAGGAATTAAAATAAAAAAACACATATTAAACCATTGTGGAATACAATGCTTTTTAACAAGGTCAGAATTTCAAGTATCAAATAAGTGGCTCTTTCATTATTATATACATATGTTATGTATGAATTAATTTTACATTTTAGCAATTTTAAATTAAATAGATCTTCAAGAGTTGGATTACAAATCACATTCTATAGAAAGTCAGTAGCAGATGTTTAAATTGTAAGGGCATAGAGTCTTTGCTGTATGACCATTTTAGATGTTTTGACTAGAAATGCTAAAATGTCTCTATAGCAAGAACATCACATTCTTCAAAAGGTAAGCAATTCAGACATCCCCCAAATATTCTTCCACTTACCCTGTGCTGTGACTAAACTTTCAGAAAGTGTTCACATATAATCCTTAAACTTTAAAATACGCTAATGATTTCATAATGCTAGTGCATGCAGGGTGAAACCTCCTCAGATAGTTAAGTAATTCATCCCACATATCTATGACTTACAGTTTTACATTTCTGGATCATGCATTACCAGTTCCTGTATGACATTAGAGGCACTATCATTCACAGTGTCTCTAAGTGCACAGTAATAAACTGCCGAGTCAGACAGCTCTGCTTTGGAAATGATTAGATGCACAGACTTTTCGGAAATATTATACTGTGAGGTGAAACGTTCTAGTGTTGCATTATCTTTATAGTTATGCATATGAAGTCCCATGTATTTGACAGGTCCATATGGCTTTTGCTGATACCAGAATAAATCTGGAGCTGTAGTGCTGGTTGTTGTGAAATTACAGGACACAATGACGTCTTCCCCTTCAAGTACAGTTTTTATTGATTCGGTATGTGTTATCCTATCTCCGCTTATAACACCTGCAAAAATAAATAAAAAAGAGCAAGTGAAAAAGTCATTTTTTTTTTCTATTTATTAATTTAGTAACTTAAATCTGTTATAAAAAACATAGAAAAGGATGACAACAGCTATACTGCTTTTATTTCTTAGTGTAAATGTCTGTGCTTATAGCAAATATATTTAATCAAGCAATTGCTACTCAGAGTATAAAATATAACATTTTAAGAACTTACCTATAAGAAGAACATTGAGGCAAATAATTTGTGTAAAGATTAAAGCAATGCAAGATATAATGGCTGTGTCACAGAAAGTAGGCATATTTAACTAAAAAGCTATTCTGCCCAAAAATGACTGTTTCTGCTCCTCTGGTGATAAAAATACTAACAAGAAAGGAAGGTGTTCATGGGTATATATGCCAAATGCTGGAAGCTGCCGCGATCACTTCCTTTTTGTGCTGTGACACACTGTTATGTGACATTGGTAATCCCGGTCAGACTAGGATATAAACCACATCTGTGCATGCATTTATAAACCAATAGAGGCTGCAGATCTTGTAAGAGAACTGCAGATAGATATTATGAGATATGAAACAAAAAGAGGTTGTACAAATATGTACCTAAAAAAATGAAACTTTCCAGAAGTGGCCATCCCCCAATTACTTGAGGGTGAGGTGCCTTATTCATTGATAGTCTTTACTTCCACTTATTCTTAGCATCTGTTGTCTTTCATAGACAGCACAAATAGCAGAATTATAACTGGTTGAAAAAATAGGTAGATATTACATTTGAGTGAAAATTCATTAGTAGAATCAGATTTGGTCTAACTAAACAAATATTGAAAATGCATAAAAGAAACAAAGAAAACAGTAAGCGCTTTTCCAGGGGAGCAAGCTCCTCTGTACCCCCAATGTGGGGCAAGCCTCCCCAAATACCCTAAACTTACACATACCAACACCAAGTCTGCACCAACTAGAAGAGTCGAAGAAAGGAAAACCTCCCAAAATAATTGAATGACTGCCAGTGCTAACATAGAACTAACATCAGCAGGGATTTCCCATAGAAAAGAGCAATTGTAGTTCTGTAGTTCAGCACGATTTACTAACTGTAACGTTAACAAAGTAACAGTGAATATCACTAACTTTACAAGGCATAGGGCAAAAATAAACAATAACAGGCATTCTCCAAAAGTTAGCTAACTAAACCACTTTTCAAAATTCAACATAAAAATACAACCACTAAATATGCGTAACTAATTTCTCACAACAAATTGTAATTTGTACTTATTTTTCTGACAGTTGTGACTGCTTTATTTGACTGCTCTGCCAAATGAATATATATATATATATATATATATATATATATATATATATATATATATATATATATATATCTATATAGTTTACTATCATATGTTCGGATTCACTGCATTTGAATGTTCAGATTTACAAACAACATGTTCGATAATCAGAACACCAAACAAAGTAAAGTCCGAACTAAGCATCTCAGTAAAGTCGAATGTCGAACATGTCAACTTTATTGAAATGCCCACATCCACTCAGCATTAAAACACACTTTTTGCAGGGGGCTGGACCCCCCACACTCCCCCTACTTATATATACAAACTTCGAGATCGCACTACAGTGAAGGAAAGGGTACATTTCCTGATCCCCACTTTAGTGTGATCTGCACCACAATAGCAAACCTTGTAATAGTGAATGTTCACTTTTACAAAGTTCAACATTGTGGAGCTTGCGTTTTTTTGGATATGCAAATGGGGTTTTGCACATATGTCAACCGCACAAAGTGAGATAGACTATGTGATATTACACCTATATATATATATATATATATATCTGTGTGTGTGTGTGTGTGTGTGTGTGTGTGTGTGTGTGTGTGTGTGTGTGTGTGTCTGTGTGTCTGTGTGTCTGTGTGTGTGTGTGTGTGTGTGTGTGTGTGTGTGTGTGTGTGTGTGTGTGTGTGTGTGTGTGTGTGTTTTATATATGTAGGTTCATAGGTAAATATTAGGCTAGCTGCCCTTGTAGGCCACAGGTAATTCTAAGCCTAACGAATTTAACTTTTGCTGCTTGAATTAACATTTCCAATTTGGTGTTAGATTGATCTTACCCATCTGATGGTCATAAAGGTGATCCCTCTACTGATGTATCCAACTACAGACCCATAGCCATGTTGTCACCACTTGCCAAAATCTTAGAAAAATGTATACACAAACAGATCTTTAGACCACTTTCTGTCAAATAATCTGTTATCTAGTACACAACACTGCTTTTGAGCTAGGCATAGCACCAGTACAGCTCTAATTAGCTTTACTAATACTGTAAATCCACTCAAAAACAAAAAACAACTAGTCTCTGCTACCTTCTAGATACGTCAAAAGCATTTGACACTATTTCATCAAATACGTCTCAATAAACTGGCTTTCTACCACTTTAGCTCTGAAGCCCTAAGCTGGTTTTATAGCTACCTGTCAGATAGGAAACAAGCCACTTTATGGGGGAATAAACTCTCCCCCCAGCTCCCTATACGTATAGGAGGTCCATAAGGATCTATCCTTGGCCCACATTTATTCACAAATGTTATCATTGATCTAAACACCTCAGCAAATACAGTCTCAACCGTTCAATATGCTGACAATGCTTTTATATATATCTATATATATCTATATATATATATATATATATATATATATACATGTTTAGTATCAATATGTCCAACGTCCAAACAATTTTCATTCAACATATCGGAAGTAAACCGCAAAAAAACAGGGCAGAATGTCGAATCTGCTGATCGAATTCAGCAGATTTGACATTGTTTCCGAACACATCATGTGATGTCAGTATAGGAGCTAATGTAAACAAAACTTCTATAGCTGACATCATGTTTTTGCAGGTGAGCAAGCGCCCCTGCACCCCTCCGCTAACTATATATTCCAACTCCGAGATCACACTATAGTGAGGTAAAGGATGAATTTCCTAAACCGCACTGTACCACGATCTCTGTACATTTCTTTGAATTTATATTAGAGAATGCACAGTGCATTCGCTAATATAAACATTTGAATATTGAGATGTTCAAGCAGATGAACATTCAAACATCTGTGTTTCAGATTTTCATCTGCGAACCTCTCAACGATGCTATTTTGCTAGTAAACTATATATATATATATATATATATATATATATATATATATATATATATATATATATATATATATATATATATATATATATATATATATATATATACACAGTATATACTTAGATGACTTACATTGCAGTATAGCATGAAGAGTATGCTGTCTTCTAGATGAGATGGTAAACTGCAGCCCCGCTTACCCAAATTGGTGGTAGCTCACATGGATGTGAAAAATCCCACAGCACGTATCCAAAGGAGTAAGCGAAGTTCCCCAGTATTCTGGCCAAATTTCCCCTAACCAGCCTGAATACCCCCTTGGGTCTCTCTTGAAATGTGGGAGTAACACAGTTAACAAGGAGTCAATAAACTAAATAAATAAACTTCCATAAATATAAATATATAGCTGCATCTATATCTATACACACATTTATATATATATATATTTATATATATATATATATATATATATATACATTTTATATATATATATATATATATATATATATACATTTTATATATATATCTATATATATATATATATATATATATCTATATATATATATATATATATATATATATATATATATATATCAAATGCATTATCTTTCTCGATTTTACTATATTTAGGTACGCATGCAGTCCAGTCATTGTATTCTAGTATTCTATTACAGACAAGAATTTTTTCACAAAAAATGTTTTTTTTTTAAATGAGAACCATCTTTATTAAATTATAGATTTTTGTTTGCTGCTTCCATTGTTAAAATTAACTCATTTTCAGAATTAAATTAGCTTCATTTTTTTTATTTTGTGTACAATATTGTCCATGAGCATTTGTTATTTTCCTACCAGCTTTCTCAGAACTCTGGAGATTTGACTAAGTCACAGATAGCTTTCTAGATAGATTTCTTGATTTCATTCTCACTGCCATTTCTAACAAAAAAAGACCTTACTATTATTCCTGTGTCTGGAGTTTTACATTAGATATTGTCAATGTACCTACAGTTCTCATTTTCATGTTTTATGTCCTCCTCCCTACTTCAAGCTGCTTTAAATGCAAAATACCATCACTAAAAAAACAGGTGTTATATACTGATAGAAAATACAACAATTTTAATAGTTCAGAAGTTTTAATGCATGACCCAGTCTCTGTGGCAAGCGACAGTAACCGTCAACAGCAAAGTAGTTTACAAAAAAATGGATTAGACCGGTACTAATCTTATGGAGACATGATCCCATGCTATAACTGCATTGTCTGTGAGGTTTTACTATGTAGCAAGGGCACCACCTAGTGTCATATCATAATATGAATACACAATATATACAGTCTGCTAACGATTTTCTTCATTTGAGGTATGTGATCTTACTACACTAGATATTTTTCATTATAATGTAAATAAACTGACTGACCAGCCTCACGTAAGCCACTGACTTATTTTAGTGGGTTTGGGTGGAGATGTGAAAGTAGTATCTAGATATAGGGAGCATATGAAGTCACATCATGCCCTGTGATGCACAGCTAGTTGATAATTAATATACATTCTTTAGAAAATATGGCCATATTATTTCTTGGTGAACATGTGCATTCCTATTTATATGATAAGACCATCTTGCTCTAGTATGCTGATGACATTACTTAAGGCTTTCCTCTGTTGACTCCTAATCATGTTCATAGGTTCATAGGTTCATATGAGATTTCTAGGCTAATTGCTTATCAGTCCTCACAAGTCTAGCCAATATAACCAGATTTTACCCAATATATGGCCTATAGGGCAAGAGGATGGCATGGGTTTGTGTCTATGCCTTGAATATCTTACAGATTGCCCATATCCATAAGGGACATTGGTGTTAGCCCAGGTGTGAATTTGTGATTTCCCATCCATTGATCCAAACTGTGTTTGAAGAAGGACATGGAAGGGCTTTGCCTAATATGAATAGGAAGCCTGTTTCAAGGTAGTGGCAATCTTTGAGACACATATCTGTCTCTCCACCATGTTTTGTTTGAGTTGCTGACTAAGTTTAGATCCCTAGATCCAGTGACCCTCATGCTGTTTGACTTGTGGATGTGTAGCAGCAACACCAGGACTGGATTTGTGAGCGCCTTTTAGGTCAGGCATAGGTCACTCCTTAATAGTCGGTAGGGGACAGAGTAGAGGGATAGGGCTTTTAGTCTATCTACATAGGACATGCTTATACTGTGCATTTTTTTTTTTTTTTGGTGAGGAACCTCTGAGTTCACTCCAGCTGCTGTAAATGTCTAGTCAAGTACATGCCAAATGGCATATTGTACTCAATTATTGGTCTAAGGAGGGCTGTATACATTAGGACTATAATTTCCTTGGAGCTGGATGACACACCTTTACTTATAAGTTGAGCCACATAAAAGGGTTTCCTTACCACTGTGGATACATGTTGGTCAAAGTTTAGGCTACTATCTATCTGTGTACCTAGATCTCTCAACCCTGAGTCTACTGTTAGGGATGTGCTATTGATGTTGTAATTTGCAGGGGTATTTGACTTCCCAGCGGAAATGATAATGCATTTTTCACATTTAGTTTTAGGGCATGGTTCGGGCACCAGTCATTTGTCTGATCTAGACCCTCCTGAAGGATATCTACATCATTGGTGGATTTAACAATTGCCTCCAGCTTGCAGTCATCAGCAAACATTGTCATCCAGAGGCCTTCCACATTAGCATTGACTTCACAAAAGTATATTCCAAACAGGAATAGTCCTAGCACTGAGACCTGTGGCACACCACTAGTAACTGTCCTCTTGCTGGATCTGGATTCACCCATTTTAACCATGTGTCCTGTCTATGAGCCAAATGGCTATCCATCTGGTGATGTAGGACTCATGCCCAGTTTTGTGATTTTATTTATAATACCTGACTGTGGAATTGTATCAAATGCCATGGCCAGGTTGAGGTAGGCAGTATACACTGTTTTACTGTCATCCATTGCCTTAATGATTTTCTCAAAGAAATCCAGGTGATTCAGTAGGCATAATCTGCCCTTGAAAAAGCCGAACTGGGTTAGTTCAAGTGTTTGTTTTTTCCTATGTCATTATTTATCAGGTCCATAGTTATTCTTTCCATAGCCTTACATATAATACTAATCAGACTTATGGGTCTGTAATTTCCCTGGTCAGTAGATGGTCCTGCTTTATGCAGTGGGTGACTGCTGCTGTCCTTCAGTCTCTTACAACAAAGCCAGTCCAGAGGTTGTGGTTAAACAGAGATCCTAATGGGCCTTTGAAGTCCTAATTTAAGCTGTTTTAAGTGTTAACCTGATGTATCATCAGGCCCCATTAAAGTTGTGTTTTTAGCTTTAGAGAGAGCAGTGGCAACCTGTTCTTTGGTGATAATTCAAGTGTATTTCTTGGGGGAGAAATGGGGGTGTTTGGGAAGTGAAGTTTGGACTGAATTTGTCTGCCAGTAGGTTTGCTCTATGTTCTGGCTGGATATAGCTGATGTGATCTACAACTAATTCTGCACATTGTTGGGTGCTGCCCTTAAGATTGTAGACATAACTGAAAAATGCCTTACAGTTATCCATAGCTTTGGAGGCTATTTTCACCTCAAAATCTGCTTTTAGAGACTTGACTAGTTTTCTGATTCCCTTGTTTAGACTAATGAAGGACTCTTTGCTTTGTTGTGCATATCTCCTCTTACTTCTCAACATGATTTTCTTTCTTTTGTTGTACAAACTATTAATACGAGGGGGTCTACCAGGGTGGTGTGTCTTTGCAGTTTGACCTTGGTTTATTTCAGTCAGGTACTGCCATTTCTATGCATTTGTTTAGATGGTCATACAGGGCTTTTTTGTACACCTCTGCATAGGTTTCTGTGTTTTCTGGATTTGGGGGAGCTTGGAAACTAACTATGATGTGCCTTAGTAGATAGTAATTTATTCTTAGAGAAGTTATTAAAATTTTTATCGTTAGGTGGGGGGCTAGTTTTACCTTTCTTTCAAACGTGACCACTTTATGATCTGGTCTTAACAGTGAGGACATCACACTAGGGGTTGCAGTGCTCTCCCATATTAATGATTTCCAGATCTAGTATATTATTTCTCCTAGTAGGCATGCAGACTAGCTGCTCCAGGGCATTTGAAATTACAAAGTCAAGAAATCTTTGAGATGGCATGTTAGTAGTCATGTATGCCTCCCAATTAATGGAGGGGTAGTTAAAATCACCAATGAGTATGGTGTTGGGCTGGATGATGAGTGATTCTAGTAACTTCAGGTATAATATATGGGTTTCCTGGTTCATGGTGGAGGACCTGTATCTAGCAAGAATATGGTAATGGATTTTTCCCATAGTTAGTTGGACATGGCGTAGTTCAAGCATGTCATATTGTTTGACCAGTCTTGAGGTGTGCTTATCATTTATGTAGATAGATACACCTCCACCTTTTGCTCTTTCATGTATAGTAGGTTTGAAAGGCATTATAACCATACACTGCCAGAGTGCTTTTCATGGCTTTGATCCATGCTTCAGTAACTACACAGACATCAGCATTCTCCCAGGTGAGGAGAGCTTCTAGGGAGTGTAGGTTCTTATTGAGACTCCTAGCATTGAGCATGAGCAGTGACAGTGCATAAAAAGGCACTATAGGGGTGGATAATGTTTTGGCCAATATGCAAAAACTTGAGGGTGACAGGTGAAGACCATTCCTGGCAAAGTAGCATGGCTTGTCAACCATGTCCTCCTAGATGGACAACTATTTGACCTATTTGGAATGATACCAGTAGCTAAGCTAACTGTTAAAGTCGATCACTTACTACTGGCATTGTGGCACCATCCTTGGAGATGGTAGAATGCTGCTCAATGCTATGCTCATACCTGCCAGTGACACATATTCTGAGAGCTCAGTTATGTCTCTCTTCATATAGTCCAAGGAGGTACATCTCAAGTCATGCATGCCTACATGGGCTATGACTGAATCATACTGATACATAACTGTAAGTGACCTGAGTGCTTGCATGATGTGGCTGATCCTGGCCTCTCTCAGGCAGCTAACTATAGCCTTCCCCTTATCCAGCCTGGCATGAGGGACATCAGTGTGTCTCACAATAGAGTCTCCTATGACAAAAATATTGAGTTGTGGAGTCTTTCACCTTACGGACTTGGTAGTTGAGACACAATGAGATGTGGCTTTATGTGTTGCAATGGGAATTGTCTTGTCTGTGTGCATGTGGAGTTTCTAATGACTACATCTGAGAGGCCTTTGAGGTTTGGGTAAGTTACATGTCAGCACCTCTGCATATGTGGTTCTATGTATGTGGTCCTTTGTGGGTGCAGTGAGTGATGTGTGTGAGTTGCTGACAACCTGTTTGTTGCTTTTTGTGTCTATATGTGAGAGTCTAGCCTGTGTACTGTATTTGTCTGAGAATTATTTGGCTTTCAGTCTACATAAGGCAATTGCTACATTTACTCAGGATACTATTGCCCACCAAGCTGATGCAGAGATAGCAGGAAAGTACCCATCCATGGTTGAGGTCCTAATGTGTACTTGCAAGGGATAGGAGAGGAGAGTGTTTGTAACTAAATGAGGGAAGGGTGCTTACTTGGTGTAATCAGCTAACCTACCAATGATGTTGCCCAGTTCCCAAAACCGATGCCCTCTGAGCAACAGTAGTCCTGGGTGTTATAATAAGTGAAGGTAGACCTAAATAGTCCTAACTAAATGCATAAATGCTGATCACAATGCAAACTATTTGTCCTGTGAGTAACGCAAGACTGAGGTAAAGGTTGGAGGTGTTTTTTATAGATAAATTTCAACTTCTGATAATTGCATATATACAAGTCACTAGTAACAGCAACTGCATGAACAGCAGCTTTGCCCAAAAGCAAGGCTTATATATAATCAGAAGAAAGTAGGTTTTACACTACCTATGCTCTAAGACCAATCATGTAATTACACAATGAGTTTTCCAACAGCAATTTCCACCTCAGATAGGTGAAATCAGCCCTCTGCTGCCACAAGAGTGCTTACTTTGAACCTCCAAATGTAAAATGACTGGTTTAGAGCCCGTGTTAAGGAACCACAAAATGATGCCTAATACTAGCTAACAAACACTAGATACAATGTATTTCAATACAGAACAGCAGCATTTACAGCAGTTTGAAAAAGTAACGACTTCAAAGAGGTGCAAAAAAAATGTGATGAATTTATATCATCAGTGGAAGCACAGAAAATTGACTACTGAGCCCTCTGGCCAATAAAATGACTGTATTTAGAGCCCTTTTGAGTGGTTCTCAACTGAGACTGACCAGTTAAACACCTACTGCCACTAGATGAATAATCCCAATCCTCCTAATGTAAAAGCATGGTAAAAGAGCATCTGAAGTGAAATGCTAACACAAACAAACTTAAACTTAAGTAAAGGCAATAAGTAGTTCAATATAACACCAGCGTACTTTAAACAGCATATAAAAGATGTATTATTCAATAAAAGTACTTCCCTTTATAGAACTGAGACAAGAGCCCCTCAATTGAATTGACAATGCACTGAAAACAAGGTAAGCTGATTAATAAGCCCTCTGGCCAATAAAATAAATACATGCAAGAATCTCTAATGTGTTTCTCCAACCTGTAGAGATCAGACTACCATTGGCTGCCAGTAGATGAAAAATCCTCTGTCATCTTGATCTGAAACACAGAAAAGAGCTTGCTAGAGTGTGAAAATGTACTACTGAATCCAACAGCTAGCTAGATAATGAATTCATGGCAAGTAAGTCAGTAGAACAGACAATGAGAGGTAAAATGCACTTTTTTCAAATTAAGCGAAAGAAAGGCAAATAAATAATTTGAGGTATCAACAGCAAAGAGGAAAGGGAGTAGCTTTTAAAGTTTACTTTACATTAAGGATGGGCACCTTAATAACATTTAATCACCAGCAGGGTGTCACCAATAGTGTGTATAGTTTTTGCAGGCCTTGAGTCTTATCAGAAAAGACAAGGCCACAGATATACTCTGTGTATTTAAGTATCATTCAAGAAACAAATTAACCAATGAAAACAAGTATGTAAAATGTGGAACCTGGGTAATTTAAGTGTCTATCTGTCACATAGTAAAAAAACATCAGGCCAAGCAGATTTCTGAAAATGGAAAACAAAATAGAAGAGGTAAAACAAAAAGCATCTCTATCAGTTTAAGCAAATCACAGATAACAAAGATATTACTTTCCTCACCAGCAGGGAGTCGCAACAGTAGTTTTTGCAGGCCTTGAGTCTTTATCAAAAAAGAATCATTAGTCAATATCAGTCTGACTTTAGTCAGTATCAGTCTGTGGAGCCTACCTTGCACTTAACTTTCTGCTTCTAAGTCCCACTCTGATAAAACTGCAGTTTTGTCATCATACCTACATAAAAATGAAATAATAAAACTTACATAATTTAAAATCAGTTCAGAAACAGTTCTACCAGTTTCATGGCAGCAAAGAGCACCTTGGCTAAAACTGCCTTTAGTAAACAGACTACTAATAAGTCCTGCTTTGGTAATACTTCTTTGCCGTTGCACTGAGTACAATATGATTGTAAAATATAAGTAATTAATCCCTTGAGGATGAATCTGTAATAAATGGACAGATGGATTTCACACTGGAGCACTCTGAGTGCTAAGAGTCCAAGGATTCTAATTTCCTCATTTTAACTGCTTATAGTGAAAACATTAATGGAGTCTATAACATGTTTTTACAAGGATATGGTGAGAACTAGGTGTAACATGGTGTTGCTTTTCTACTGGTTAGCAAAGCAATGCATATCAATGCAGCTGCCTCCCTCAGTGGCCTCGCTTCTCAATTAACTGAGTAACTTTTTAAGCCCGAAAAAAGGCTGCCAACAGATTTTGTAGTTCATGTACTAAAACTGTTCAGAGCTGTTCCCAGATAAGTAAGAACCAGCTTGTTACAGAGGTACCCACTGTTAATCATTGCTAAAATTAGGATTGATGATGAAAGGCAACAGCAAATACCGTGTTCTCACCTAGGCACATTCCTAAAAATGGCATTTTCTTGGAATGGGACAGTGCAATGTGGCAGACGGTATGTTAAAGTATCAAATACACACACAATAGGTGAAAATTCATCCAGTCATGCTAAATAATGGAATAACCTAGTGTAGACATAAGGCATCTACAAACTCAATAAGCTTCAAGAAAGCTTTGAAAGACATATGCATTAATTTATCCTTGTAACAGAAGTGTACAGCTACCTGAAAATACTATTGATATCTCACAACTGAGATGACTTAATAATGTTTCTTACCATTAAACTGTCTATTATCAGCCAGCTCCATGTGACAGGGGTATGGATCTCTGACTATAACCCATCTGACCAAGAATCAGTTACTGCTACAGATACTAAAGGAGCTGGCTGGGAGGGAGAGGAATGATAAGGGAGAACCACAAGTTCTCTCCCTGGGTGTTGGGTTAGAAATATTTACCTCTAGGTCTGCACACATAAATCAGTTTGGCTGGATAGAAGGTACATTCCCCATAAAACACCAGAGATGGATGGATGGATTAATGGATGGATGGATGGATGGATGGATGGATGGATGGATGGATGCATATATGCATCTGCCTTTGGGGAGGGGGAACTCTGAAGTAATCTCCAAAAGTTTAATAACAACAAAGGCGTACACAATACTCCAACACTGACCTAGGTTTTAGATCCCTGTGGACTTCTTCCCATGTGTTGGTTCACATCTGGTATACTTAGCATCAGTAATAATGAAAAATAAAATTAATTTAACTAAGCTGTTAAAATGCTATACTAAAAAACTGACAAAAAGATGATTGCTTTCCTGTTTTCACAAGGCTGCCTAGGCAGCCACAAGTTAAACATAACAAAGTAAATAAAAATAAATAAAACAAATAAATAAAAAAATAATATAATACAAGTAAATGTAAAAAAATATATATATGTATGAATGTATATCTATTACAATATTGAAAAGTCAAAAAAAAACTGTTATTATAATATTGTTAAAAAAACTTAAAAATAAGAAGATGTGTACAATTCTACACATAACCAAAGTACACCATTACACTAAAAACTAAAGATTCTAAATTTATACAACTGAGATTTAACCTTATCCAGTATATTTTGCAGTATTTTGCAGCCTCAAATAAGGTTATAATTATTAATTCATTGATTGGATAATAAAAATGTGCATTCATTTTGCCATAAGCTAAGCTCCATACATCAAGATTGATATCAACCTGCCTGTTGGTCCTGAACCTGAACTTCTAATTCTAATATACAAAGAAAAATTCTTGATCTTTGTATGTTACGCAATGTGTAAAAGCATTAGTTGGGCTTTTGATGTTGGATGGATATCCGTGTTGTTCCTTGAATTCTATCTAAATTTTCTACATGTCTTTACATAAAATGCCATGCAGGGAGTCATTTTTAGCTAGGTAGACTACATTAGTGAAATGAAAATTAATTTTACCCCTAATCTATATATATGTATTTTACAGTTGTTTTTTTACCTGTTTTTTTCATAATATAAACACATGTAGACCACCCACCACACTTGCTGTTCTAATTTTTTTTATTGGTATTAGAGTCCAGTGTGTGCCCCTCTCTCTCAAAATTTGTCAAAACTCTATCCTTACGAAAAATGAACTTGGAGCTTGTGTGATGTGTAACCCTGAAATTCCCTTAGCTGGTGTGAATGATCTCAGTTTTCTATAATTTCATGTCTTGAGATTTTTTTTTATTAAGCTAAGTGAACGTTAATATCGTTACTTCCACATAATTTTCATCAATTAACATTAATTACACATTGTCGTTATCCACCCTTAATCACCTTATTCATTATTACAGCTTATTGGGCTTCATCACTCTTCGTCACGTATATTTTATTACTACATATTATTTCAACACTGTCAACATGTTCTTGTTTAAGTTACTATGATATACTAAATTATTATCCTGTCTAATATCTTTATTATATTCACACACATTTTTAAAAAAATATGAACCATGTTATAATGGGTTGTGTTGAGTAACTAGGTTTGTGCAAAAGTGGTAGCTTTGGTAGTATCTTCTTTCACCCTTTCAAACCCAAAATGGGCCAAATTTAATTTGCGTGTGAATAACTTCAAGTCTCCTAAGTGTTTCAGCCACATTCCTTCTGCTTTGATAAAATGCAGTGATGTGTATTGAACTCAACACTTGAATAGTTAAACAACTTAAAGTCATTTGTAGTATTAAACAATATCTTAATTCTTCCTTATCTAAATATGTACTACTTAATAAAAACTGAACTGAAGTTTGTTTGTAAGAACTTCTATTGTGACGATTACCTAATGGAAAGTGTTTGCATTGGAACTTTTGTGATGTTTGTGATGGTTTGTGGCAAAGTGGCTACTGGTGATGTAAGTGACAATCCTTTAGTAAACAGGGAGCAACATGTAGCTTAGATAGATAGGAAATAGTTGATGAAGTACATTTTGACAATGGCGACAACAAACATTTAATGCAGATGAGTTTACATCAAGTTATGGGCTCAGTTAACACAAAAATAATAGGTAAGGCAAATACTAATATGTACTCATGTTGATAACAACCTACAAATGTTCACTATAGATCCAATAATTAATGGTTTAAAAGGAGCAAGTACAATTGTTAATGAAGCTAAGGATTCAGTGTTAAGAAATGTATGTATTATTAGTGGATACACATACACCCAATAATACATGGCAATGTATAGATGATGACACAAACTTTGATGTTAGGAAAAGGTGGGACCCTACACTTGGGGTAAATGAAGACAATGGCTTAACACACATCAATGAGCAAGATGGTGAATCAGGTGGATGAACTTCCTATAATATTGTTTTAACTAATACTTCAACTTTAAGTTCAAAAACTATTCAAGTGTTGAGTTCAATAGTGTTGAGTTCAAACATTTTATTTTATCAAAAGGGTTCAACTTGCAACTTGCCAGAGGAAAGATGTGTACAAACACTTAGAGACTTGAAGTTATTCTGTTTGAAAATTTGTGTGAACAAGATATTAGGCAAGCTTTTACAAGGATATAATTAGTATATCATAGTAACTTTAAAAACAAGAACATGTTGACAGTATAAAATATATATGTAGTAATAAAAAAGACATGTTATTTCAAGGGCAGATCAATGAGGAAGACTTTTCTTTATGACAAAATAAATATCCTGTGGTCAGTGGGATCTTTGGTATTTTAATCAGGGCAGCATGTATGGTCAGTGATGATGCCGATTTTCTAAGGGAAGTTGAATTCATGATCAAATTATTTGTTGTAACAGGGTTATCCCAAATTTTGAGAGAGTACTACACACTTGGACTCTAATACCAATAAAATTAGAGAGTAACAGCAAGTGTGGTAGGTGTTCTACATGTTGTTATTATATTAAAACAGGAAGTAAAATAACTGTAAAACACATATATATCAATTAGGGGGTAAGTTTAATTGTCATTCAACTAATGTAGTCTACAACTCTGAAGTAGCCTTAGTCATTGAAGTAGGTGACATGCCTTCATACTGTCTCTTTGCATGTGCACCTTGACTTTACAGTCACTCACAGGGGAATTGTACAGAGTATAACACAATCTCCTGATGACTACCATGATGACGGGAGTGCTATGATGAAGTCTGACCTTGTTAATGAATGAATGTCTGGAGTCCTGGTGATCAACAATATGCTTGGTAGTCTGGGTAGCCTCTTAAGGAAAATGATTATCTGATTTCTATTCTCGGTGCCTTACTTAAGAAGTATCACCCAGCAATGTTCTGGGCTTGACTGCAATTATATTACCAACTTGGATCCCAAGGAAACAGTCAATGTCTTGACAAATACACTTAGCTCCAGCTTTACTTCAGCCATCAGCTTAGTTGTGCCCCTAATCAACCCCAGTCTCATCCCTCCACCTAAAAGCAGCATCAACCAAGCCCTATGAGGATCTAAAGCCAAGGACAACACTTCCATTAACAGTGACCGTATACAATGTTTCTTAGTTATCAGTGCTAAATATAACCTAGATGAGCATGGCCTTAATCTTTAGATCTTTGCCTTTCTACAAGTTTTCTATCAGACATTTGTAGAACTATTACTGTGATGCCATTGCACAAGAATAGACCCACCACTGACCCATGTAGTTATATGCCCATTAGACTTACCTGTCTCATATGTAAGGCCATAGGACACATAACATTGTAACAGAGTCTTTTTACTCTTGATCCAAACCAGTATGGCCTTGACATGGGCAGATCCTGACTCCTTAACTAAATTTCTTTGAAAGCATCCTTGAAGCCAGGTTTAATGATAATCCTATCTACACTTTGTATCTTGACCTGGGCAAAGCCTGATACAACTCCTCATGCTGTTATTATTATAAGCTTACAACACTTAACATAAACTCCTGTATTGTCAGTTGTATAGACAACTAAATAAATGGCAGACCTCCATGTAGTGAATGCAGCAGGAACAATCTGGACATCAAAATCCTTCTAGCATTATCCACAGGTGTTGGAGTGACTGTGAATGAAAAGTTGGAAGTGCTAGTCTGACAAGAGCTGACCTATACTGGTGGGAGGGGATATCTCATTTGTCTGCACCTTTATACTTGTAAGACTGAAAATTCATCACGCATAGCAAGGAGCTTAGTATGCTCATAATGCATATTGGTGAGCCACTCGCAGGACCGTTGTCATGCATGACACCATGCATGCATCTCCTAAGAGATGCAACTGGGGACTGAATAACCTACATATAGGGTGGGGATAGGATAGTCCACACGATGAGCACACTGGCCCACTCCTTAATACCTAACTTTTGCCTCCACTGTGGAAGGAATGGCCTGGGTGTCTCTTTGTCCTGATGGAATTATGAATGGGACATTGGACACAGGAAGAGGGAGTCATTGTAGAGATCCTATGAACACACCTCGCAAAAAATAAAAAATAAATCAAGTGAAATTTAAATATGTTTTCTGTAGGTACAAAGGATCCCCCACTAAAGTCCATCCCCAGTGCTAAAAGATTTTCCCTGACCTATGATATATAATGTAATTAATTCAGGCCACTGTACTTTTGTGTAAGGGGAATTACCCCTGTAGTGAATTTTATTCAGCAAAGTGCATTTTGCACCCTTTAACCTTATGAGTGAATAGACTTTGGACTAAATATCCAACTCATAGGTAAAAACTGCATCAGAATACCTTAGAACCTTAGCAGGAGAACATAGGTGATGGACAATTGCTGAAAGTAGTGAACAGCACCTGTACATTCACAACAAAATAAAAAAGGCAGCATAAATGTTTAGAATGACTGATAAAGACTAAATGGTGGAATTGAGGGATTAACTTGAAAAGCTTAGGTTGTATTTACAGAACCAGTTGTTCTTAATTTTGATTGATATTTGGCATAACTACAGAATGGAAATGTTGCAGAAAAGGTACAGCTGTTACTAAAAAACTCTTTTCAGACATGAAGAATATAACTGTGTGGAAAATTGCTTTTATCCAATTCAGTCATTGTTGCAAACCACAAATATAATTAGAAAACAGAATTTATTGCCAATTAATTATATGCCATATACCATTATTAATGACATGGTAGTTCTCATTAATTAAATCTGTCACAATTAATTATCTGTGGTTGAAAGAACTTACAGAGGAATATTGCAGACAGGATTATTAAAATTTTGCATGCAGTTAATTAGATCATTAGAATCCGTATCTGTTATTTGCAGAGAGAAGGCAAATAAATATTTTTTTCACCAGTTTCTGAACATCACTAAATTTCCTGAAGTCCTGTCATGGAAGCCAGTAATCATTTTTCTGAAATAATATGTGAATATTTAATTCTTGGGCAGATTTAATAAGCCCCATATGATCCTCTAAGACCATGTGCATGTCAGTAGTGCACTGTTTTGTATTCACTAAGCAACCATCATAAGCACTGTGGCATGCTAATTACAGCATAAGCAGCTAAACTGTATGCTAATCAACCAATCCACGATGGAGGAGCTATTCAACAAGTTATAAAACAACTGTGTGGTCTCAGTGCTGGATTTCCCTGCAAATTCCCAAACCTACTGGAATACAGCCACTGCAAGAAGTCTACACAGAAAGAATGTTAGGGGCTGCTGTTGCTTTAATTCATGTGTTTGTGCAAAAGACTGAAGTCTATGGTGCTGCTGCTGCTAATAGATCAAGGCCAAGAAGGAGAAGAGTTCTCAGACCTGGTGAACTTATCACAACCTGCATGAGGTGGAAATTGTAAAGTGTTCCTGGGTAGATAGATACACACTACAGGAACTCTGCAACCTCTGTCATCCTCAACTCAGCCCAGGGCAAACCAGGGGGAACCAATACCAGCGGAGACAAAGGTATGTATAGCACTTAAAATGTTAGCTACAGAAACCTTTCAGAGACCAACAGGGGACATGCTGGAGGTGTTACAGACATCAATATCCAGGATCCTCTACCAATTTCTGAATACTATGCTCCAAAATCCCAGTGAGCACATATATTTTTCCCATACTCCTAAGGACAGGGCCACAAATATGCAAGAGGTCTACCCTGTAGCACACCACCCTGAAGTACTGGGTGCCATAGATTGTACACATATAGAAATCAAGGCACCACCTGGGGAGCATGGAAAGGTCTACATAAATAGAAAGGTCTTCCACTCCATTAACTGCCAAGTCATGTGTAATGCTAAGAGAATCAGCTTGAATGTGTGTTTTTGCTACCCCGGCAGTTACCACAACTCCTATATCTGGCACACCTCCCAAGTGTATCAGATGTTCACTAGGGGTGATATACCACAGGGTCATTTAATGGGGATACAGGTTATGCACTGGAACAGTTTCCCTCTACTCATCCCTTATTAGGCCCATCATAGAGTACAACTCCCTGTTTGGCATGTACCTCGCAAGACATCAGCAACAGCTGGAAAGGCCACAGAAATACCTCACTAAGAGGATTACCGTCCTCAAACAGATGCCATACGCCAACGATCTCAAAAAAACTCCAGCTCTACTCCATTGCATATCGCCTACTCTGAGGCAACCTCTGCCTAACGTACAAAGTCATGTCTAACCCAGACCTGATGGACATGCTACACTTAAAGAAATCCCAGTCCCTCGGAGCCACATGGTCCAGAGACCTAAACCTTGTCACCACAATAAACAGAACATGCTGGAGGGATAGATTGTTGTCCCAGAGACTTCCCCTGCTCTGGAATAGGCTGTCCATTCATGTCAAGCAAAGCTCCTCATTAGCCCTCTTTAGGAGAAATCTTGACAATTGGATTGGGTAATAGGAAATTCACCCCAGAAATCACTGCTTTGGCTCTGCCTGACAGGGGCACAGAAAAATAATTTTCTTGGGTGGTGAAAGCCATGGAACTCATTTGGCTAGGCTTGTACAGGCCCTAGGGCCGATAGCTTAGTACTTACCTATGAACCTATAAGGAGGCACATGCTCAAACCAGAAATATCACAGAGTGTGCGTTTGGGCTGCTGACGTCATGGCGCTGGTGCCTAGATACATTTGGGGGAGCCCTGCAGTACAGTCCACATACATGTACCAAACTCTTCACTGTCTGCACCATGCTTCATAATATCATCATGGGAAAACAGCTTCAGCAGGATCAGCAAAGGGAAGCAGCACACATCCCATCACCAATGGCAAGGTCACCACAGCCACATGCAGGTGAGGAGTCAGGGAGAACCAGCAGCTTCTATGTGTGTAGGCCAACAAAGCCATGCTCAATATGCCCTCATGTTGGCTATGAGGCAATACATAGCACACTCATTTACCACCTAAGGGGCTAAACCCTTCATCCTACACACATACATATAGTAACATTAATACTAGGTAGCACTCACAATCTTTACCTACCCATGTAATGGCTGTGTACTGCTAGCATCAGACCGAATCAGCCCTGAACTAGAACTGTAGCAACTCCTGGATTTACAAGGTAAGAGTTAAACCTTGAGTGTTACAACAGAAATGGATAATAATACAAATGACTGCCATATCCTTGCATGCTGTTACTTGGTAAGTAAAAGGTGGATGATTTGTACAGCAATGACTTTAACATGTGACAGCAGAAACATATGTAAATACGTGTCCTATATCAAGTAATAGGCCTCAGGCATCAAAGATTCACACATCCATACCTCTCAAAAGTACTGATTGTCACAGAGTGACAACACTGGCCTCAAACATATGTCCTATGCAGCACAACTGAAAAAACTCCAGTTGTACTCAGTGGCATATCGCTTACACAGAGGTGATCTCTGCCTGACTTACAAAGCCATGTCCAACTCAGAATTGATGGACATGTTCCAACTAAAGAAATCCAAGTCACTGCGAGCCACACGCTCTAGTGAGCTAAGCCTCGCCACAACAATAAATAGAACATGCTGGAGGGATAGATTTCTATCACAGAGACTCCCCATGCTTTGGAACAAAATTCCTAACTACATTAGGCAGAACCCCTCACTAACACTCTTCAAGAGAAGCCTTGACGAGTGGATGGGTAACAGAAAATACACCCTGGGGATCACTTCATTGGCTCTGCTTGACAGAGGCTCAGTTAATCAATGAAAGCCGACACACTCTGGCTAGGCTTAAAAATGCCCTCAGACAGATAGCCTAGTACCTACCTATGAACCTATGAACCTATGAGTGTCCTCAGTTTGTCCTCATGCTTTTGTACTGGAAAATCATTAAAGAGAGAAGTTAGAAAGTAATGAGACACATTTCAGTTTCAGACTCCACAACCGTCAGAAGATTCTGAAAAATACTAATGCAAAAAATTGCTTTGATTCTATCAACAGCCTAACTTTCTAAGAGCAAAATATATCAAAAGTACAATTAGCAAAACAACATCCTGACACAGCTATACCAAGCACTAAGTCAGCTATGCACCCTGAGCATCAGATGCAAAGCTTATGTATCCCTGAATCCAAAAGATAAAAAACAAGGATATGGTACAGTTATCATCACTTGCACAGGGTGTTGTGTGTGTATGTGTGTGTGTGTGTGTGGGGGGGGGGGCAGGAAGCCTAGGTTGACACAAAAGGTTAGTGATTGCATGCGAGTAAAAAAGAGAAGCAAGCAGACATTTGGATAAAGTAATACATTGCCAGTGAGCTTTAAGTTTCATGGCTAAACCATGTAATTGTTGTGTGTGTATCTGTATGAGCACTCCAGGTGAAATTGGTGTTTGAGTGTCTGCAAGAACACAGCCAAGCTCTGTTCTAGCTCCATATCTTGGTATGTCAGACAGGTGTGAGCCATGTAAGGTAGAGGTGGCAGTTCATCACTGTTGCACCCAACAACGAGAACTGGCTCTGCCAGGAATTGCACTGGCATGCCCAGCCCCATGGTCAGATGCACTGCTACAACCTGAATGTGATTGATGTCTGTTGGATAAGCTTCTCTCACAAGGTCACCCAGGATCATGAACCCATGGCCTGCCACATCTGAGTGTGGACACCTCAATCTTTGACAAAGCAGGGATATCCACACCTCCAGGCTAGTTGCTCAGCATAATGCATCTAAGATTATCCAAGGGCATATAACTCTGGGCAAGACTGCAATCCAAATTGTGGCTTGCTACAGATCCCAAACCATGCCCCAGGATTCCCACTCCACATTTCTTGATACACTGGAAAATATTAGGGTACAATCTAACACTTTAATCATGGGCGATTTAAACTACCTCACCATTAACTGAGAAAACTACTCATGTACCAACTTTTGTGCTCAACGTTTCCTGAAATTCATAAATTCCAACACCTTGGATCAACTTATCCACACCCCCACCAGGGGCAGCAATATCCTTGACCTGGTCAATACCAACATGGGCAACCAGTGTTCCACACCAGAGGTCAATTCCTTGTTGGTCAGAACTGACCACAAGCTAATCACCCTAGACATCCACATCCCATCCCACCCCTCATTAGGGAAACCACCATAAAAAATTTATCCAAAGCCAGCTTCATGCTTCTTAAGACAGAAGTGGCAAACTTCACGGCACCCATGCTGACGGACAATAGAGGTATGACTGCTGAATCCTACACAAATGCACTTTATAAGCACTTACATGAGTGCATGGATTGTGCAATCCCTAACAGAACCAAGATGCTATCCTCCAAAAATAGGAAGCCAATCTGGTGATCCTCTGCATAAACAATCTCTACAACAGAAGAAAGAAACTGTTGCAAAAAAGAGTAAAATCCCATGATCGGAGGAACTCCCTGGTCAGCCTCAGTAAGAAGCTGAGATCCCTTATAAAATCCTCCAAAGCAAGTTACGAAAACAAAATCGCCACTGATTCTAAAGACAACCACAAAGCATTCTATAGCTATGTCAAGAATCTCAGTGGCAACACTCAGATCTGCTCTGAGTTACAGCACAATGACACTAAATATACAGAATAAACTGATATTGCCAACATCCTGTCAGATAGGTTCAGTGCTAACGTTACCCTCCTTTCATCCCCTAAAGGGCCCATCTCTATACTAGAAGAATGCAAAGTTCCTGTAATCATGGCTTCACAGGTAAAAAACACACTCTCCAAAACCAAGAACACAGCATCCATGGGACCTGACAACATCCCAGGCTGCGTTTTACACAAACTACAGAACGGACTGGCACCCCACCTAAGTACCATGTTCAATCAGGGTCTATATCAGTTCACTGAAATGGCTGAAGTTCGAACACCATATGTTCGAACTACTAACCACGAAGTGCAAAAACATCGAAGTCTTAGAACAGCAATTTTTTTCCCAGGGAAAAAAATTGCTGTTCCAAGAAACACACAGCAAACAACAGCTACTAATACAGAAATCAAGTTTAACAAGCCAGAAACACTGCCACTGATGAACACAGAGACCCTCCTTCAGCCCAAGCAACAATCCACACACATACACTTAAAATCCTACATCTAACCCTACACTAAACTATACATAGACTACTATCTATCCACTTACCTTACCCCAAACCCTAAGCCTAAGGTCCGTCACTATCGCGCACTCACCTGACCCACGCCCTAACCCTAACTCACCTATCCCACCCTAACCCTAAAGTCTGTCACTATCTCACACCCACCTCACCTGCGCCCTAACCCTAACTCACTTAACCCGTGCCCTAACCCTAACGTCCACACAATCACACACTTATCTGAACCCAACCTGTAACTTCCCACCACAGTCCTGATAATCATGAAGAAACAGAAATGGCCCACCGAATTCTTTCCCTGGGAAAGAATTCAGTGTTCCACGGCTTTGCGATAATCAGTGTTCGAACTTATCAGTTCGAACATCTGGTGTTCGATAATCAGCCATTTTGACGGACTGATATAGACCCTTCAGTCATAGCCTCACCTCAGGCTTTGTGCCCACTGAATGGTGCACAGCAACAGTTATCCCACTCCTCAAAGGGGGAGCTACCACGAACCCTGGGAACTACAGCCCCTTAGCCTAACGAGCCTGGTCTGCAAGGCTATGGAATGTATCATCATGGAACTTATAAACAATGACATTGGTAATCTCCAAACTCTGGACCCCACCCAATTTGGGTTTGTAAAAGGCAGATCATGTCTCCTAAACCTGATAGACTTCTTTGAAGTGGTCACCAAAGCCGTAGATGAGGGTAAGGTGATTCACACAGCCTATCTAGATCTCACCAAGGCTTTTGACACCATCCACCACTCTGGAATTATAGATAAAGTCACTAAACTAGGTATAAATCCCTATGTCACAAGATGGGCTGCCAGCTGGCTCACTGACAGAACCCACACTGTGAAAGTAGCAGACCCCAAATGCAATTTCAGGCCAGTGACAAGTGGAGTACCACAGAGTTCAGTCCTGGGTCCACTCCTGTTTGTATCTACTTCTCTGATGTACTGGCTAACACAGAAGGTCTTTGGCTAATGAAGTTCACAGATGACTGCAAGCTAGGAGCCATAATCAAAACTCCTAACAATGTGGACATCCTACAAAAGGGCCTCACTGAGACAGATGCCTGGTGTCAAAGCAATGGCCTCAAGCTCAATGCCAAAGAGTGCATTGTCATCCCTTTTCGTAAAAACTCTATACCCATGAACTACCACATAGGCGGTAGTCTACTTAACACCGAAAGTGTGATAAGAAACCATGGGACACAAGTGGACAGTAGTCTCTCCTCTGATAATCACATCACCACACTAGTCAGGAAATCCTTCTACATGGCACACCTCATCCCAAAAGGTTTCTCATCCAGGAAAAAAGATGTCATTGTTCCACTCTATTCATCACTCATTGGACCCATTATAGAGTACAATGCCCCTTTTGGTATGTACCTCACAAGACATCTACAACAACTGGAAAGGCCACAGAAATACCTCACAAAGAGAATTATTGGCCTCAAACAGATGCCCTATGCAGACCATCTCAAAAAACTCCAGTTTTACTCCGTCACATATCGCCTACTCAGAGGCGATCTCTGCCTAACATACAAAACTATGTCAAACCCAGAGCTGTTGGACATGCTTCACTTAAAGAAATCCCATTCTCTCCGAGCTACACGCTCTAGGCACATAAACCTTGTCACCACAATAAACAGAACATGCTGGAGGGATAGATTCCTGTCCCAGAGACTTCCCATACTTTGGAACAACTGCCTGTCTATATTAAACAAAGCTCATTAGCACTCTTCAAGAAAAATCTTGATGATTGGTCGGGAGATAGGAAATTCACCCTGGGGAGCACTTCTGTAGATCTGCTCAACAGGGGCACAGGAAAATTATTTACTTGGGTGGCGAAAGCCAGGGTACCATTTGGCTAGGCTTATATAGGCCCTAGGGCCAATAGCCTATTACCTACCTATGAACCTATGAAGTAGTGCCACTGTGGGAGTGTGATCAGGCACAGCCACATCAACTAACATCAGATGATGTGACTGACCTATGCCCACATGGATGCCGTCCCCATCCTAGCAGGCATTCTATCACAGACACCAGCCATTCCAGTGTCTCATTCATCCAATCCATTGAATTGACAACACAGTAGAGGCAGTCATGCATGTCAGCCTGTGTCACATCTACAACCCTAAGTATTTCTCTGGAGGATCTATTGGAATGTGCCTGCACTTCCATGGTGGTCCTAAACATATCTCAGGTGACATGGGAAGACACACCTGGATCAGGTGGGGGATGGACAGCAGGCCTCCTCTGAGCATCCCTAACAATCCTTCTGTGTGACACCTCACCCACACTTTGACTATGTCCAGAATCAACAGGTACTGAAGCTGCAGTAACCACACTACCCTGACCCAGTGTCTCACTCTCCAATTATCCAATATATGAGAGCTCATTGAAATGGGTTGGCATAGGCCTACTGGCTCTGTCTGATGGAATTACAGTGGATGGCTGAATGTCAGCCTCAGTGTCAGATTCAATCTATGCACCCCCCCTGACTTTGCCTCTGTTTGGCCACCATCATCATCAGAATTTGCTTATACTCTGACATCAGGTGGTAGGAGTCCCACACTTCCACTGTCGGGATCATCTGAGATAATAAGCAACAAACACAGAAAAAAATTAATACCTATGCTACTATAGTCCAACATATGCTAACAAACTAACAGTGGTGTCACTATTACAGACAATACATGCAACAGTCCTGACACCCACATCCCAAGCTAAATATATCTTTGAACTGTTCATTAGTACTGACATAAAAATGTTTGGCTTACCATGTGTAGATGATTGTAGGTTTGCTATGGTGGATGGTCCTGGAAGCAAAAGGTAAGGACACTATCATCACAATGAACAGTAACACAGGGGGTTAAAACTTTTTGCCTTTCATATGTCAATTAACAATACTTTAACAAGAACAAATGACACGTCCACCCCAAGCTCATGCATAATCGACCAGAATGTGTTAACTGTGTATCAGTCTACAAGTATCCCCCACAGAGAAATGCAGTGTTACACAGAACCTAAGTATTGCTGTCAGTATTTTAGAATTTACCTAGGTAATCCTACCTGGAAGCTCTTCCTGGAACATACTTGTCCTCACTGAAACAGTAGCACCAACATCACTGAAATGTTGTTGTGCACTTTCCAGTGAACCGTCTGCATCCTTGACAGTGGACAGGAACTCTTCATTTGGTGTCATTGGTGGGTCTATAACAGCCCCTTCCCCTGGTAGCCATCTGTTCACAGGCTACTGCAACTGCTCTCCTCCGGGCCAATGGAATCATGTCAGTGGCCCTATGGCACACCTTATCATTTGTCCTGCTCTGGCCACCTACTGTGCTCACATCAGCCACTATCTGCTGCCAAATTTGCATTTTGCTAGACATAGTCCCACATCCCTAGTCAAGCAGAAAGACACCATGTCACATAAATGCTTCCACAATTACTTTATTCTCAGGGTCATTGAAGGATGGGTTATGGGAATGGGACACCTGGGTGCCATAGTCCTATGTGACATAAAACATAAAGGAAGGATTATGCAGATAAGTATCACATAAATAAAAGTCCTGTTTAGATATAACACATAAAAGGTAGTATTTCCCTATTACCCACTTAAGAAACATAAAAGAGTCAAGATATTCAAATATAAAAAAGGAATTGTGTGGTTGTAACATATTACAATCACAGACAAAGCAGAGTTGGATCCAAAATAAGGAGAGTAACAATAGCAAATTGTGTTTGTTCCAATACAGAAATGCAACTTAGCTCACCCACTTCCAAACAAACAGGCAAATGACACATTTTGCTGACAAACCATCAGTGAAATGTTAAAATTGCTATCAAATAAACTGTCCCTGAAACATGCATACACATTTACCATGGAACATTCCATTTTATGCAATTCCCAGTCATGTCTACCTGTGGTCAGCACTCTCCTAGAGATGTGTATGGGCCATCCTAGAATGCTAACACCCCTCTGTCATTGACAATAGAGCACATTTACATTTCAAAGAAATAATAATAGAAGAGTGTGAAGATAAAAACATTTATAACATTAGCAAACATAGTGTACGCACTTCCTCAGTGTTTGTTGCTAATGGATTGCAACTGTGAATGATTACTGGTAGGGAGGAGGAAAACACAGCAGCAATTCTGACTCTCTTAACTCCAGTGGGTGTCTCAGCCTTGTTAGACTTACAAAGTGTAGAAGTAATAGTATCAAGGTTTTAACTGAAAGTAAGCAGCACACATTTCACAGTTTCTGTTCAGTAACATTCAACCTCCCCTTTATTTCTTGACAACTGTATATTATTGCCCTTTAATATCATCACACATTTTCGGGACAATGACACAGAATACCTTATAAGTGCATGTCTCAGATTACTGGTCAGATAAGATAAGACTGAGCAACACAGAGAGATAAGACAGAGCTGCATTTATGCAAGCAATAGTCATAAATGGTTGTGTGATCATTCAGTGTACACTATCTGAAATTAATACATGTACATACAACTGTCATATGTTTTATTAGCACTGTGGATGATGTTGCAATTGGTTGCATGCACAATGATTTTCATTCTCTGTTGCAAAGCTGTTTGTGTGGTGAAGAGGGATAAGACACACATACTATGTTTTGAAGGTTAATTGTAGCAAGAGTTCAAATCCAGACCTATGTAAAAATATTTCATGTGTACCAGCATAAATTTCATAGTATTGTTTATCTAATAGATTTCTTTTCTTCATTTCTTCTAATTTTCTTTCTTTCATTTTTTTAATCCCAGTGTTTGCATGGTGCACAGCTTATTGCAAGCAAACAAATCAGAGAAACACAATGAATGTTATGTGTAGCTGCGATAATCTCATTTACATGACATTTAGCATTGCACAAACCTGGACTAGTGACCCACACAGGAAGCAGATATAACACCTATAGACAGGGCACAGACAATGTAAAGGTAAAAAAAAAAAGATACAGTGTTGCAGTTTTTGCTTTCCATCGCACAACTTGTTAGCACTAAATAAGCTACAAATTACTACAGCACTCAACCTTCCTCTTTACCTAGAGGAAAACAATTTTTGTATTTACTTTCCTCACTTGCTTAGAGAAAAACAACTCTTATACTCACTTTCCTCACTTGTCAAGAGGAAAGTAGTTTTTTTATTCAGGCATGTCCAAGGGTCAGCTCCCAGTCTTCTCTCCTGTCTATCTGATGAATCTGGGCATCTTGGGGCAATGTAGCAATTGCCTCATGTACACAGACAACCCTCTTCTCCTACCACCCAATGCCACAACCTGTGAGAGATGCACTCATCTAGCCAAAGTGGAGGTAAAGCTCTCTCCAACCAAGAGTGAACTTGACAGTCAAGAGGAGAAGGTAAACACTTGCACCACAACACACTTATCACATAGTCCCACTAAACCTACACCACCAAAATCCACACATAGAAACACAGAAACATTCGCAGAGGCTCTCAATAATAATCTGCTCAAGCAACAGAAGCCTCCAAAGCAGAAACACAAGCAACCTCCACCCCCAACATAACCCAAATGACACATAGCCCACAGACTCAGTGTGCCACTCAACCACAGCCCATAAGGCAAAACAACGTATCCAACACACTAGTCATAGGTGACTCTATAGTCAGGAACACTGATGTCCCACTCACCAGGCTAAACAAGGAGAAGATTATTGTCAGTTGCCTGTCAGGTGCCAAGATCCGCCACATAACCCACGCACTCAGGTCACTCCACAACAAGTACAAATATGACTCTGTCATTGTCCATATTGGTGTGAATGACCTGAGATGTACCTCCCTGGACTACATGAAAAGAGACATGGAAGAGCTGTCCAAACTTGTAGCCCAGGCATGTATGACCCTAGCTCTGAGTAGCATCCTGCCATTGCCCAGAATGATACCGCAGTACAAGGACAAAATGATTGACTTCAAAAATGGCTAAGCTTTTGGTGTAATTCTAAGGAGATCCAGTATCTGTCTGGCTGGCAAAACATGGTCGACAGACCACGATGCTTTGCCAGAGATGGCCTGCACCTGCCACCCCTGGGATTCTGGATACTGGCTAAGGCTCTTGCTGCCTGTATAGTGCATTTTTTAGGCAAGGTTCAAATGACAAATTCACCACCGTAACAGGAACAGGCAAGCAAAAACTGAGGGTAATGCTACTTAATGCTAAATGTCTAAAGCTCAAAACGCACTCCCTTGAGGCACTCCTTAAAATGAAGAACCTCAATATCTGTGCAGTGACTGAGACCTGGTTCAAGGCTCCAGAGAGAACCCCTGCATTACCAGGCTATAACTCATACCACACTTTTTGGCCACCTAACCTGGACCGGAACACCAAAGGCAGTGGTGTGCCCATATTCATTAAGGATATGCCCACCTCCAGGCTAATTGCTCGGCATAATGCATCCAAAGTTATCCAAGTGCAACTAACTCTGGGCAAAACTGCAATCCAAATTGTAGCTTGCTACAGATCCCCCACCATGCCCCAGGATTCCCACTCCTCTTTTCTTGACGTACTGGAAAATATTAGGGTTCAACCAAACACCCTAATAATGGGTGATTTCAACTATCCCACCATTAACTGGGAAAACTGCTCATGTACCAACTCCTTCGCTCAATGCTTTCTGGAATTCATAAATTCCAATGCCCTGGATCAACTTATCCACATGCCTACCAGGGCAACGATATCCTACACCTAGTCATTACCAACATGAGTGACCGGGGTTCTACACCTGAAGTCAACTCCTCATTGGTCAGATCTGACCATAAGCTAATCACCCTAGATAGCCACCTCCCGCCCCCACCCCCCATTAAGGAAATCATGGTAAAATATTTCTCCAAAGCCAACTTCATGCTTCTTAAGACAGAAGTGGTGAACTTCATGACACCCATGCAGATGGACAATGCAGTTATGACTGCTGAATCCTACACCTATGCACTCTATAAGCACTTACACAAGTGCATGGATTGTGCTATTCCAAACAGAACCAAGACACTATCCTCCAAAAAAAGGAAGGCAGTCTGGTGTTCCCCTGCCATAAACAAACTCTACAACAGAAGGAAGAAACTGTTGCAAAAGAGAGTAAAATCCCATGAGTGGAGGAGTTCCCTGGTCAGCCTCAGTAAGAAGATGAGATCCCTTATAAGATCCTCCAAAGCTAGCTATGAAAACAAAATTGCCACTGATTCTAGGGACAACCACAAAGCATTCTATAGCTATGTCAAGAATCACAATGGCAACACCCAGATCTGCTCTGAGTTAGAGCACAGCAGCATGAAAGTTACAGAACCAACTGGTATTGCCAACATCCTGGCAGATAGGTTCAGTGCTAACTTTACCCTCCTCTCACCCCTAAAGGGCCCATATCTATACAGGAAGAATGCAGAGTCCCTGTAATCACAACTCCACAGGTAAAATCTGCACTTTCTAAAGCCAAAACCACAGCATCCATGGGACTGGACAACATCCCAGGCTGCATTTTACACAAACTTCAGAATGAACTGGCAACATGTTCAATCATAGTCTAACATCACTGACAGAACAAACACTGTAAAAGTTGCAGACTCCAAATCTGACTTCAAACCAGTGACTAGTAGAGTACCACAGGGCTCAGTCCTGGGACCTCTCCTGTTTGGTATCTACTTCTCTGAAGTACAGGCTAACACAGAAGGTCTTTGGCTAATGAAGTTTGCAGATGTCTGCAAACTAGGAGCCATAGTTGAGTCCCCAAATGATGTGGACATCCTACAGAAGGGACTTACTGAGACAGATGCCTGGTATCAGAGCCATGTTCTCAAACTCAATGCAAAAAAGTGCATTGTCATCCCCTTTGGTAAAAACTCTGTACCCATGAACTACCACATAGGCTGCAGTCTACTTAACACCGAATGTGTGATAAAGAGACCAGGGGACCCAGGTGGACAGAAGTCTCTCCTTTGATAATCACATCACCACAGGAAATCCTTCTACGTGGCACACCTCATCACAAAAGGGCTCTCATCTAGGAAAAAAGAGGTCATTGTTCACCTCTACTCGACACTCATTAGACCCATTATAGAGTACAACGCCCCTTTTGGAATGTACCTCACAAGGCATCTGCAGCAGCTGGAAAGGCCACAGTAGTTCCTCACAAAGAAGATTACTGGCCTCAACCAGATGCCCTACACTGACCGTCTTAAAAAATTCCAGCTTTACTCCATAGCATATCGCCTACTCCAAGGTGATCTCTGCCTAACATATAAAGCTATGTCAAACCCAGAGCTGTTGGACATGCTACACCTAAAGAAATCCCAAGCCCTCCGAGCTACATGTTCTAGGGACCTAAACCTTTTCACCACAATAAACAGGACATGCTGGAGGGATAGATTCCTGTACCAGAGACTTCCCATACTCTAAAACAAGCTACCCATCTATGTCAAGCAAAGTTTCTCATTAGCACTCTTTATGAAAAATCTTGATAAGTGGATGGGAAATAGGAAATACACCCTGGGGATCACTCTGGTGGCTCTGCTCGACAGGGGCACAGGAAAATAACTTTCTTGGGTGGCGTAAGCCAGGGAACCATGTTGGCTAGGCTTACTTAGGACCTTGGGCCAATAGCCTAGTACCTACCTATGAACCTATGAACCAATGTTGAGAAGTGATATTGCCAGCTGTTAGCAAGCTTCCCCAACACCTGCAGCTATCAAACACTTGCAGACAGTTAACAGTTTCACAACAGATACATTCAATTAATTCTGTTGGGCACTGCTCAAACACTGTAAGCAGCATTGTGCAGAGGTTAACATACAAAACTGAAGAATGAATAGGGAATTCTGCAACTGTTAGTTAACCATTCCTGTAGCAGCAGGTGTAAGTGAACGGCTGGAATACAAATGGTCTCGGGTTTTAATACAGGAAGTGCAATGTATTTTTACTGTTGTGACAGTCCAGGCTATATTAGTGAACAGGAAATAGGCAGACTCAGGCTGATCATCTGGAGAGACTGATGGAAGCAAATGGTATGTATGCAGCTGAAGAGAAGTTTTATTGTAGCTTTAAAAGTTAACGAAAAATGTTATCTTTTCTGTACAATACTAGTAAAGTAAGAATGCATAACCTAACTCTAACAGCAAGTATGCATGCATAAGTCTGTAGAACAAACCAACTGTAAGAGTCAGGTGTAAGACTGTAGTCAGAGGTTGTGGGCTCAAATACCATGAGTGACAACTATATAACACTGCAATTCTTTAATATTACATCAATTAAAATATATACAAGTGGCATAAATGCCCTGTTGTTAACTGTAATCTGTATAATTGGATGAAGCTATATGCACATTGCAAAGATTACTATGACCAATCTGAAATTGTAGTTTGTAGTTGTTAGGAAGAATACATAAATCTAATACTTCAGATAAAATAATTGCATAATTGTGATAATGCATTGTATGTCACATATGATGGCACTAATTTTATCTATTTTTTCTCTCACCCCAACCCTTACCTTTTTTAAAATGTTCTGTTATGTGTCATCAAAATGTCTCCATGTCATCCATCTGTAACAAATCACTAAATACTTCACAGCACAGAATGGTAGGCAAACCCCAGTGGGTCTGCCTGACCCCGCTCCACTGATGCCCAGCACATCTGGTACTAACCTGGCAGTACTGCTTCTGCTGCCCCTGCACTACCTGCGCCCTCAGGTAGCACTACCCCATCAGCGGGTGCTGTTGTTCCCTCCAGCAGTACTGGCAGAGTTGGTAATTTCATCACCTGCTAGGAAATGCCAAGGTTGGTGAGTAGGGTTGTGCACAGTACCATTGGTGCATGACTACACTGAATGGAGAGGCTTCTGTCCCTCATGGTCTGTAGGAGAAGAAGAAGACCTTAAGAACTCCAGCAGCCGCTGGTGTAAGGGGAATGAGATGGCAGTCCTTTGGGTGAGGAATAGATTGTTACTGTCCTCATGTTTGATGGGCATGAGCTTGCATTGTCCACTCCCTCATCCCAATCATGGTGTCCAGCAAACTCATGTGTCTCTTGCTGTCCCTGTGTTTTGTCTTGTTTGTTTGCATTTGCTTCCTCACTTACCCAACTTTCCTGACCCAGAAATACCAACATCCCTTACCCGGCATTCCTCTCTTACTGAATTAAAAAAAAAGGCCACTTATCCCGCACAAAAAAAATATCGTCTCATACATGGCTCTCCATTTCACACATGTGTTTTATTGACACACTTGATTTGGTTCAATTGGCTATACAACATGACTGCAGTGTTGTCATCCCTCTTTGTGAAGGTGATAGTCCAAATTCAGCTAATAGTCTGTACATATTTTCATTTAACACTGTTGAAGAAATGTATAGCTATGGTTCTTTGCTACCTCCCTCCTGCACATTCCTATATTGCTTTCCTTATTTTCCCCATGCTTACCCCCCATTTCACCACTTTCCTGTCTACCCCATTTTAGCACTTATAATCTGGTCAAAAAATAAAATCACACAACACACAAAAGTACCAAAAAAAAGCCCTTCACTTTTTGGATTCTGTGTTTGCATGGCATTTGGCATCACACACCAATGCCAAGTGACAGTGAACATCTCTTTCTTGGTGCAGTTACCTCTGTGCAATGCCGCTTAAACATGCTGTGCTTACAGCAACACATGGTGAAGGCAGTGTCAAGTATAATTTCTTTGCATTATCACTACTTATGTAAAAGTATTACATGCACCTGGATTCAAATGATATATCATTTGGGCTCAAAAATAAATGCATCAGTGCATTTTCACCTGTTGCCACTGATTCAGCTAAACAGCAGGTGTGTTTCATACACTCAGTACTAACTCTCAGAATTTTAGCAATGCGCCTCACATTTGCCCACTGCTTAACTATGCACAATCAGGGAAAGCATTAGAAATGTGTATCTCGCATGTGCAAAAACACTGCCAACCACAGTGCAAACCAGCTGCTCACTGGTACTCTATGCAAAGTGGAAAATAGCAAGTATTACTTTTGCTTACTCTCCATTAAGTGTTTGTAACAAGAAACTACATGTGGAAAATGAATAAAATGAAGGCTCTATCTAAGAAAATGTCATATATTTACAATGCAGCCATCTGCCCCCCCCCATGCACTGTAACCCTAGTCTCTCAGTACTTGTTCACAGATATATCATTAATAATAAATGCTGTGTTGTATACCATGTACATCTTTAAAATGGCAATATATATTCAGATTTTCAAATACTTGTAGTATTGTGGACACCTGCTCACATATAGCTTGCAAAGCTGTCTCTTAAAGTGCACCTGCACATTGGAACACAACCACCAAATAATATACATTGCACACTCATCAGTCTGGTAACATGCAGAACATGAAGTAACTTGACAGTTGAACATGCCTACACATCCAGTTCATGCAGGGCTCCCAACATCTTCTCTCTAACATCAAGTGCTGATGTCATCTGCTATATGTTACCCTGCAGCCTTATAAAAGTCAGACTTTTGACATGGTGCTTGCATAAAGTACTGATTTCTGTAGTCTGTATACTTAGATTGGTAGGAGTTCTCTTCTCATTACAGTCAAGTGGGAGGTGCGTGTGTCTATCTAGTCAGAGAAGCATAAGTGTGTATCTGACAGTTACCCCTCCAATCTCCTGCACTGTCAATATTTTTATACTTGCACATGCCTATATATCCATTTCCTGCAGGCCTCCCAACATCTCCTCTCCAACATCCAGTGCTGATATCATCCACTATAAGTTGTCCTGCAGCTTTGCAAAAATTGGACTTGTTCTGTGGCACTTGCATAAAGTACTGAGTTCTGTAGTCTGTGTACCTAGATAGGTAAGGGTTGTGTTCTCACTGTGGTCAACTGGGGTGTGTGTGTGTATTTGTGCACTGCTGATATCACCACTTATAAAGTGATTTCTGGCACTTTCTCAATCAGACTTGAAATGTGGCACTCAACTTAAATACAGAGGTCTATAGTTGGTGATTTAGATAGGTAGGGGTTCTGTTCTCATAGCAGTCAACTGGAGTGTGTGTGTTTGTTCATTTGCTTGACATTCAAGAGAGCATTTTACACCAGTATGTGGGACCCTGCTTTTACCATTTTCTCCCCACTAGACACTGCTGATGTCATCACCTATAAAGTGTTGTCTGACACTGTCCCATCCAGAGTTGAGCTGTGTTGCTTGCCTTAAATACAGAGTTCTGTAGTCAGTGTACTTAGATATGTAGGGCTTCTGTTATCACAGCAGTCAATTGGTGGGTGTGTGCATGTTTGTGCACTTGCTTGGCATTAGAAAGAGGATTTTACACCAGCATGTAGGACTCAGCTATTGGCATCTTCCTCTCACCAGACTCTGCTGATGTCATCAGCTATAGCTGATTTGCAGATGTGCAGTATTCCCTTCAGGTCAGGGTCAGAGACTGCCCCATAGGCCAGGCACAAGTCACCTCAACTTATAAAGTACAGATTACAGCAACAGGGCTTTCATTCTATCCTTATACATCACATCATGGTTTGCTATTTTCTTTGTGATAAACCCCTGTTATCTCTCCTGCTGCTGCAGGTATCTGGTGATGTACATGCAAAACGAAGCATTATAATCTATCAGTGTTCTGATGAGGTTCAAGTACAATGCTGTTATATCATCCTCAGATCTGCATATGATCACCTGAATTATTAGGTGCATGACATAGCCTTTGCATATCACTGTGGACACTTGGTGGTCGAAGTTCAGATTACTATGTGTGTTCCCAGGTCTTGTACCACTAGGTTTCAGCACAGGGTGAGGGTTGCTAATGCTGTAATTAGCAAGAAGGTCCACTTTGCAGAAGGCCAACATAAAGACACATTTTACATTTATTTGCAGACAGTGTGGCTTTGGAACCAATCATTTGTCTGTGTTAGCCCTCCTGTAATATATTGACATCATATTGCACCCAGTATGCAAGAACAAGAAAACCTGGTAAGTCAAAGACTGTATACTTTAGCCTGGACTGTTGAGAAATAGATTTCAAACCGTAAGGGGCCCAGGATAGATCCTTAGGGTATGCCAGTGGTGACAGCTCTACTGGTAAAGGTTGATTCACCAACTTTCACAGCATGTGTTCTGTCAGTGAGCCAATTGGTTCACCATATAGTGATGTAAAGGATAATCCCCAGCTGGAAGAGTTTCTCAATGAAACTTGAGGGGGGTATTGTGTCAAAACTCTAGGACAGATCAAGATAGGCAGTATGCACTGTCTTACCTTCATGCAGGCCTATCACACAGAATCAATGGGCTATGACAACATCACATATTGCCTATAGTGTGAGGCAGAACATAAACCTACCTGCCATCATTTGATACAAACTTCAACACACCATCTAGATGGACTGTGTTCCTGCAGAAGGGTGTACATCAACATGCATCCACCTGAGTGGGCTGGGGACAGCATCCTGACTCTCCTCATCTGTGAGGTAGACCAACATGTAATCATGGACCTTTTCTAAATGGACACTAGCAATATCCTGGTTGTGTGCAACAGACACTTGTGAGTTGTTAGGGCTACATCCATGTCTGCTTCATCTGTTAGATGTCGTCAAAGAGGTCATCAAAGGCATGCATGATGACAACACTATCATCCTGTGGAACTTGACCAGGCCAAGGCATTTGACACAAACCCACACTGAAGTATTCACTCAACACTGTCAAATGTGGACATAGACATCTATGTCACCAAGTGAGTAGACCATTGGATCACATACATGGTATTTAAATATGTTGAAATGTATGAAGTGACCTATATCTCGAGTCCAGTGCTCAGGTCTGTACATCAGGGGCATCTGCTAGGCCCTTTCTTATCCATTATTTAAGTCAGAGACATCAAGAATAGCATACACATCCTGTGCCAAACAGTCATCTGGAGGACTACAGATTGTAGATAATCATTGACTTCAACTGTGATATTAGTATAATTCAGACAGTATCAACATGCACCAAAGATTGTTGTCACAGCGATGACAACACATGTGATGGAACAAAAACATGGGAGGATTTGTTACATTATGAAAACAAACACATAATCCAAGGATAATGTTGACATCACACCCTATACACAGATGATTTGGTATGTGACTTGTGTGCTGGGGTATATGGTATGTGGAACATCCATCAGCATGTGGCCATAGTGGTGACTACTCCCTTGTATGTAACACAACTACTGAGTATGTCAAGGACATCTGCATCAAAAGTCATAATACCTCCATAGGTCACAGCCTTCATCACTCCAATAACTGAGTACAATGCACCCTTCTTCATGTACCTCCCTACACATCTGCCATTGATGTGGAACTGAAGTGTACCACCTTTACTACAGTGAGCTGTCACACATTTTATTAGCTATGCCTAGGTATTCTTTTTGTTGCATAAACATTATTGTCTGATGGTGCAGAAACCCCAGCAAGGTGTTATACAAGATGCATGTGTGATACCTGTTCCTGTGATGCACACAGTACATGCATAGCTGTTTGAATTGATTGCATGGATTACATTTGTGACATTTTGGATTGTGCCATATATATTTGCCAAGCACACCTGTCAACAGTCCTGGATTAATCATAATGTCACATACAGGTATAGCAGTGTCCCTCTTAATATGCCCAGTAGATGTTACAGTGTCAGGATGGTGTGCTTGTTTACCCTCATAGATTGCTGACATCTCATAATTATTGTACAAGTGTGTTTATGGAGAACCATTTAACATCACTCAAAATCACATATATTGTGTCAGAGATGTGGGATTACTGGTGGTATTATTCTGATATTGTCCATGATTGTATGTGCTTTTTTTACTGTTGTCCATGAGACTATAACTGTGTCCCACTTGTTGAAAACTTCTGCTGACACTACAGTCATATTCAACCAAATCAGTTTTCACAGCTTCACAATATGCACCCAACCTTGATTGTATATAACATCCCTAATAGATGTCCTCTCCATTGTTCATGTCAGGACGCTTGCATCACAAAGACATCTTTCCATTGTTATGTCACCTTGTGTGACAGTCATGTAATATACATTTTAACTGTGCAGTCCATGCTGTACCATGTCGATATGTGATTAGTGCTCCTGCTGCAACTATCTTTCATTTCCATGCCCTCATCTGCTGTACATCATGATGTTTCACCTGTCTTCTTTCCCTGCGCCCATTCCTACAATTTATCTGTGTGTCCCTATTCAATACACCCACTTTTCCTAACTGGTTATTTTACGTGGCAGCCCACGTACCCTTACAGATCATTTACACAACTTTTGTACAGAATGCCTGGAATGGGATTCCACGATACTCTGCACTGTATACACTGTCCTGTACTGTGCTTGGACCATATACATTGCTATGTGATAAGCCCTGGTAATCATTGTGGCATTCTGTGCAGTCCTGCTAAATTAGTGTACTGTAAGGTAAACAAGTGAGCTATCCATTTTGAATTGCATGGTTTCCTGGCCAATAACACTGTTGCCAACCCCTATATAACACTTCTTTATGTTTAAACATAGTGCACAGAGCAAACATGCAAACTCTATGTAGGCTTCACTTGAAGCCTACATGGAGTTTACTGAATCCCTTTGTTTATCTTTTCTTTATTTTATAATATTTGTTGACTGGGGTAGAACATTGATCCACCTGCACCTCTTCCACGTTCCGCTCAGAATTACATACCTGCACATACAATTATATTAAAATCAGAACTGGTTATACTTACAATACAACTAGTTGTGTGCACAATTATTAAACATTAAGACCTGTTATACATGTTACTAGGCATTAATGGTAGTGCAACCTTAACTAGAACACTTAATTTTCACCCCTTAAATGTGGCACTTCACGTTCTTTGTACAAAACATAGAAATAATTTTATGATGTGAAAAGATGAAAAGCAATTTAAATGGGAAAGGCATTGTAAAATATGGAAGACAGACCAATCTTTGTAGTAGTGGAACTTTAATTGCTTTACATTATAGATTATAAGTTTATTCATTTGCTTTTACCAGCTGGCAGTAAGCAATGAAATATATGAAAACCTTCTGTAAGAAATTTCAAATCACAATTTGTAAGAGCTTGAAATTAAAGTTTTTAGTGCTTTCTGAAGTGTGTGCCTGCTGTGCCACCTACAGTCATAGAGGCAGTGCTACCTTTACATTGAAACCATGTCTGAGTAATTACACGCTCTGCCTTAAAAAGGTACTCTAGGGAAGCAGGGCTTTAGTCCATGTCACTTGTCTTGTGTAGATTAATAAGACAAAGAGGCTTGAGTGTTTGTTTAAGAAGTTTATTGCATACAAACACATCAGAATGGAGGACTGGAAACAAACTTAAACAAACTAATAAACTGACTGACTACTCCACTCATACATGCTTACACTCTGGCTGCTCACTCAAAATGGTACTGCTGCCTGCACAGGCTCTGTACTTTTATGCACGTGCCCACTGACGGGAAAGCTTCTTAAAGGTACAAATACACACTCTACAGTCAGTTTATGTAAGCCATTGAATGAGAGGTGTTAGTCATCCTTGGTAAAGCAAGGTGGAGTATCAGTCATCTTGTCCCATGCTGACACTACGGAGCCAGTTTTGGAAGCAAATCATTTTTCATTGTATGTAGATGTCATTCTTGATGAAGGAATGACTCTAGTCAGGAACAGGAACTTGTATGCACTGGATGTATGCATAATGAGATCCCACATGTTACTGTGCATGTCCCCAGGGTCATGTTTCTCAGGTCATTTACACCCACATGGAGTACCACTACATCATTATTACATTTACTGGTGTGACAATGGGATCTAGGAAAGCAATATATGGGTATGTTTGAGTATAGACAAGAATGGAAATATAGTTGCAATAAGAGGGATGGTTATAGTCTTAATGTTTGAATTTGCTGGATGTTAGTAAAGTGTAAAAACAATTTGGTTGCAATATCAATTGTCGTATCTTCTCAGAAGGGGCTGGGAGTTTGGGTTTTGACTACTGCTACTAGTGAGCTGATAGACCATCAATGTTTAAGTTAACATTGTTTGGCTGCAAAACACTCATTCTTAATTATAACAATCAGAATTTTGATTAAGTTGCACATTTTTTTAATGTGGGAATGAAAAGAGGGTCACTCAGTAGCTGTGTAATATTTCCAGGCATGATTCCTTTTTTTTGCTAGATATTTTGCATTAGCCACAGCACTAATCATTGACTAATTCTTTTACATGGATGCCCTCCAAAGAGTTTAGAATGTTCATAAATACAGCATCAAAATAACGTGCAACAAGTTCTAAGGTGAGTACCCAAAGTGGTGGTGTGTTAAATGATTTTCATGTAGATATACAAGATGACTCATTAAAGTTACCATTATGTGTATTAATTCTCAGGGAAAGCAGTATGGAGTTTGAGTATAGTCTGTGCATGGATTTGGGGGTAAGCAAAGAGATATTTTGTATTAGCCACAGCACTAATCGTTGACTAATTCTTTTACATGGATGCTCTCCAAAGAGTTTATAATGTTCAGAAATACAGCATCAAAATAACGTGCAACAAGTTCTAAGGTGAGTACCCAAAGTGGTGGTGTGTTAAATGATTTTTATGTAGATATACAAGGTGACTCATTAAAGTTTCCATTATGTGTATTAATTCTCAGGGAAAGCAGTATGGAGTTTGAGTATAGTCTGTGCATGGATTTGGGGGTAAGCAAAGAGTATGACAGAGCTGTTTTGGTGCTTACTATAACTCCTCTGTATGGATAAGGAAAACATGTGGGAATAAAAAGGCAACTATGATGGCTATAAGAGTTAAGAATGTACATATTAATGGAGGAGGGAATGTGTAGGACTAAGGTGTATCATGGAGAGAATTAAAGTATCTATGAGGATTCTGGGAAAAGATTAGTAAGTGTCATTAAGAGGCAATATTCAGGAAGAAGCTTGACAGAGGGGTAAATCAGAGTCTAATGTAACTGTTTACTGTACTCATGCAATGTATGGCTGTGAGGGAAGTCAGTCATGCGTGTCATCTCTGGAAAATAAGGAACAAAGACGGAGAAGGTCATGGAACAATTCAAACTGAGCGGGTTGAAAATCAGTTCAAACTGATGAATGTGTTCGTTACCAAAGTGCTTATCAAGAAATGTGAGCGCAGGTTGCTAGCATGGGAATAAAGGATAGGCACAAGTGAGGACAAATAAGAAAGTAACATGGGAAAAAGTGGACATGAGAAAGTGCCCAGGGAAGATGGGGACAATTGTAAATTGCAAGCAAGAAGGTTACAAATGGAAGTGCGCTTAAGGAAGAAGTAGAAAAGCAGCTAGAGGGAGTTACTGGAGATTAATAACTGAGACCAGGTGACCAGACATCTTGAGCATTAAACAGTTAGCTGATGAATTAGAACCAGGAGTAATGTTACAGGATTGGTGAGTGGTCAACAGTGATTTTCTGTCACAGGCATGGCTTTAGGAAACAATGAGGTAGTTAAAGGCCTATCATTTTGTCTTTCTTCATTTTTTTCCAAAGGAAGTCATTGTAATAATTCCATAGGGCAGGTTCATAGATTCATAACTTTCTAAGTTTGGTGAACAAGCTGAAGTCCTACTGGCCATGAAGGAGGTTGATGCTGTGAATTTTGTGGTGGAACTTGCAAGTGTTAAATTCCTCTCTCTAGTTATAAATTGAATTCTCTGGTGGACAGTACACAGGAATAAATCTCTGAGCTACTAACAAGCTGCTTCATGTTGTCAAAAGTTTAGAGTGTGATTTTTTTTTATATACTAACTTGTCTATGTGTGACTGAGTAAGTTACTTAACCAGACAATGCTCCTGGGTCACCTCTGGAAATGAATACTTGTGTCCAGTGGAATTACCCACTTAACAACTAAATAAAGTAAAACTGATAGACTGATTTAAAATGAGAAAAGGTTTATTCCACTGGAGTGGAAAGTATTGGGATATGAAATGTTTATATCTCACTGTATAACTGATATTCATTTTTAATAAGGGTGAGTGTCTTTTTGTCCTGAGGTCACCAGGGAGCATTCTAAACAAGGCTTTTCAAAGAGTGTAATGTCCTTTAATGCTCTGTATCAGATATAAGCCTCTTCTAAAAATGCAACAAGGTACAAAAAAGAGAGAGTTACCATAGTCTTTGGCCAAACAAGCTTTGAAGACCTTTATAAGGAATCATTGTATCTTCTCCAACTGCACTAGAGTGCATGAACAGGTTACAGAAAAGGATATAATATTTTATAATTTATATGGTAAGAGTTCACAAAGGTGGGGCATTACTTCTCTGGTAAAGCTCAGAGGCATATCAGATGGACATTGGCATATGCTTTGTGGACAGAAGCTATGATAATGGTATTATATGAAAGGTCATCATGTCTAAATATTCCAAGGTTTTTGTTACTTTATCTGCTTACAGCTGTTACCCATCAATTATATTTGTGACTGGTGGGGGTGGGGGTATCCAAAAGCCAGACTACTGCATGTTCTGGTACTGAAGATAAGCTTATTTCTACTGCATCATTCATGTGTAATGTTAAGTGCTGGTTCAAGACAAAAAGCAGTCAGCAGGGTTGTGGACAAAGCTTAAAGTCATCTGCATGAATGGTGAACCAGACAGTGGAGTAAGTGTTGTTGTCAAATAACAAAAAGGAGTAGCCACGGTGCACAGCTTTAGAGAAATGGAGTAGTGACAGCAGATGGTGAGTATACAAGTTCGCCAACATTTAGCTGATGTGTATGACACTTTAGCCAGTTGTGGACCCAAGTTATTATGACTTATTTTACTTTCAAATACCAGACCTTATGAATGATTCCATTATAGCACATACTGTCATATTCTTTAGACAGATCTAGATAAGCTGCATTGACAGCCAGTGATTATACTCTCAAAAGGTATGAGGCAAAACATGTAAGACCTACCTCTGACAAAACCATATTGGGTTAGGGCATGTATTTATTTATGTATATATGTGTTTACTATATGTATACTGGATAAATGATCTCCTTCATTGAACATTTTCAGCAAATGATGCATGCTTAGAGGCCATTGCATAAATAATACTCATGCAAACAAAATGTAAACATTTACATATTTTAATACAGAATATATACATTATAAAACATCTAGGATGACTGAAAAACATCATAAATATATCTTAAATTTATGCAGTAGTAGAGTACATTTCTCCCATTTTTAAATTCTCCAGGTCTTTTGAGTTTTTAATACCATGATGGGAATGGACCCCATTCCTATGTCAAAGTATGATTAAAATTCATGAAATTAGTATTGTTTCAATCCTTGATGTCAGCCAGAAGTGCACTTCTCAGCACCCGCAATGTGCCCAGTGATGACTCCTTCTGCAATTTGTATGAGGTTGCATGTACTGGTAACATATTTAAATATGATTGTAGATTCTTTTTTATGAGATCCATTACTCTTACTACTATTGGAATTGTCTGGGTATCTTTCTTCCACATTGCTCTCGTTTATGCCTGCAATATTTTATGACTTTCTGTCTCTCTGTACACAAGACACTGTAGTCACTGGGTGTGGCAATTTCAATGAAAATTGCTACTTTTGTCTTCTTTTCATTGACCACTATATCTGTTTTTTTATCTAGCATCTATCGTTTGAACTATTGGTAATGGGTGATCCCATGTGATATAGACTTCATCATTTCCTATGATGCTTTGTGGCTCATGTTTCCAGTGTTTTTCAGTGACTTCAATGCTATGTTTGCACAATTCCCAGTGCAACAGTCTTGCCACATTATTATGGCTATCAGTATACTGTCCTTCTGCCATTAGTATGTCACAAACAGTAACAAGGTGTGCAACTGTTTCCAATTCTGTCGTCCAAAACCTACATTTGACTGTTTCTTCCACATCTTCAATGGACTTTGTAAACCACCATATACATAGCCCACTATCTTGGGCTGCCAATATTAACAGTTCATCTCTGGTTTGAATTTGTGTCTCCTTAACCATTCCTGCATTCGATCCTGATCACCATGAGGTTCTTCCAGAAGTTTTCTGTACTTGCAACTATATTTATGCATTTTCCATATTTCTTGCCTTCTCATCTGGAGCTTCACCTTATATTCTTTTGTTTTTTTTGGCACATTCAGTTGCTCCCTGATTTTTTATCTACTTCTGGTTTGATTTCCATTCCTGCTTGATGCTGAGATGCTTCTGCTAGACTAAGCAGAGAAGTCATTTTAGATTTATTCTCCTAATGTTTCAAACCTTTCACTACATTTGGGTCTTGTGAGGTCAGCAGATATGTGTGCAGTACCATGATTGCAGATCTATAAATGTATCACTTTCAAGGAGGCCCATTCCTCTTTCAGAATGGGGAATATATAATCTTGGTATGCACTGATTTTTATAAATCATTTGGTGAGCATGACGCATCCTTCTTGTTTTCCTGTCTAATCTATCCAACACATGTTGGGACCAGTCAGTCACTCCAAAACTGTAATTTAGGACAGGAAGAGTGAATTGTTTTATAGATTGAATTTAATTCGTAGATGTCAGTGCTGTTTTCAGGATTAATTTAAGTCTTCTAAAGTATTCCTTACTAAGTCTTATTCCCATTTGTTCATGTTTTATTGTTGATCCTTCATCAATTCCCAATTATTTATACACCCCTTCTTGCTCAAGTTCTTTTATATCACATTCTTGTCCCAAAGTGATGTTTTCTTTAGCTGCAGTTTCCGGCTTTAAAGGTTGCTTTTGCACATTTATCAAGACCAAATGACATTCTTATATTATCTGAAAAAGTTTTGACAACTTGCAGTTGTGCTTTCATTTCCTCATCTGATGAGCTATACAGTTTTAAATCATCAACAAAGAGAAGATGAGAAGTCATTATACTTTGTTTGAGTACAGTTCTCCAAAACTGTAATGAATATGATCGATAAGTTAAAATTGATAACTAAGCCATTGTTTTGAAAGCATGTGCACGTGATTTATTTGAATATGTGCTCTTTCAATAAGGCTTTAAAGGTCTCCATGGTTTGCTGCTTTAACCTAATTTTTGAGGTGCTGCCTAGAAAAAGAAAGGTTTTCATCCTATCTACTCAGTGAGAACCCAGTGGTTTGTATGGGTCTATATCAGAACATCAAAGCATTAAAACTTCGAATGTTCTGATATCGAACACTATTCAGTGAACGCTAAGAATAGCAAAACTGCAGAACAGCGAATTCTTTCCTCCTGTTAGGGTTAGGGGCGGGTTAAGTGAGTTAGGGTTAGGGCGCAGGTTAGGCGTGTGTGCGATAGTGACAGACTTTAGGGTTGGGGCGGTTTAAGTGAGTTAGGGTTAGGGTTAGGGCATGGGTTAGGTGAGTGTACGATAGTGATGGACCTTAGGGTTAGGGTTTGGGTTAAGGTAAGTGGGTAGATAGTAGTGTATGTTTAGTTTCGTGTAGCATTAGATGTAGGAATTTAAGTGTATGTGTGTGGTTGCTGTTTGTTTGATGTGCTTGTGTTGTGTGTGGGTGTTTCGGAGCAGCAAATTTTTTTCCATGGGAAAAAAATTCAGTGCTATGAATGTTCGATATTTTCATGTTTAGATGTTTTGGGGCCAATGAAATAGTGTTCGCTATTTTCATCTTTCGATAATGTGATATAAACGCGTTTGTATAGCATGCTATGGAAGAGGGTTGCTCTGTTTTGAACTGAAAGACACGTGCATCCCTTTATTAAATCACAATAATGGATTTGGGAATTTGGTAATAAAAACAAATCTACATATTTTTTATTTTTAACTGCCTGAAGTCTTTTTGAGTGGTAGGATTAGTGAGGAGTTAGTAATGGAATTTTAATTTAGACAGAATTAGATTTCTTTCAATAGACATATATGCTTCTGATGAGAAGAGAGAGAAATCCGGTAGCATAACTTCAGCTTTGCAAACATTTGTTAATGCCAGTGTCAGTGTATGTTGTAAACGTTAGTAAAGGATCCAGACAGAGACCAAATTGTTTTTGTTCAGTGATGCTGGGGATGATAATGCATTGCTTGTCATTAATTAGGCTTGGTGACAGAATTGCTATTTTCCGAAGAGTGGAAAGCAATATAACATTGTTTTTAGTACTAATTAATAGCCTGTTGGTGCTGGACCATATACAAAGGTTGGAGAAGTTAGTTTGTGAGTTTGTCTGTAGATCAGCAAATGTTTTACCATACCACTAAACTGTCCCAATTTTCACAGAATGTCCAGATTTTTGCCTCATATTTCCAGTCTGTTCCTTATGAAATTTTTGGTTTTCTGTCAAATCATCCAGGATTAAAGTCAGAAAATAATGACACACATTTGAGTTTCAGACTTCATATCCTTTAAACAATTCATGCTGATGCATAACCTGTTATTCTCTCAACTTACTAAATGTATAAGAGCAATATTTAAAAACTGTCCCTATTACTTTGTCCAGATTTCTTGTGCTAAGATGTTGAAAGGTGTGCATTTTATTAATAGGTAGCTTGTCATCAGTGAGAAAAACAGTATTTAATGAAGGAAAGTCAGATGTAAGGTCATCAATAAAAAGAGAGGAGATCTGGGTGCCAAATACAGAGCCTGGTGCTAAGGACATTGTTTTTTGAGAAGGTGGTTTCTGTGTATACCTGAAAGGTTCTGATTTTCAAATAATTTTAGAACCACTGAACTGTATTGGCACAAAATTTAAATTTACTAAATTTGTTGAGTGGGAGTGTGTGAATAATGGTTATAAATAAATAAATAATCTGTTAGCCTGGGAAGTGAAGGCAGGTGACAAAGAGTGATGTCATCCAGACTAACCCAGCAGTAATATGTGATATTAATTTAAGAGCTCTCACAGAGAAAGACTGTGCATTTTGTATCTTGTTTTGACCTAGAAACATCCATTCAGCTTTTCTGCCTGTGGGTTCCACTGTAAGTAAGATTTAGGCATAGTATTTCCTTTAGAGATAGATATGAATATAGTAAAGATTAGTTTAGATGTTCTCTGTATTTATTTGAGACTGTCCTGCAATGGTGTTTTAAAATATTCCCTGTGATTCTGAACTCTGTAGTTATTGTGTTGTTTGAGTATTGTCTTGTCCTTTTAGTATTTATTATTAAATATATTTAAACCTTTTAATTGTGGCTGGTTTGTTTAGAGATATGTAAGCTCTTAGATCACTTGCATATGTATTTGGTGACATTGTATAAGCCATTCTAATAGCCTTGCTCTTTGTCATACTTACCATTTGGATAATAGTAACATTACACAGTAGGATCGGGCACCCTATATAAGGGCCTTAAAGTAACTGAAAAGTAGTGGTTGGTGGCAGTGATAACTACCTTATAGTCTGGGCAGAAGGGGGCATACCTAGTAAACCTCTGACAGACTTCCCCAGGAGTGTCTGTGTGTTTGTAAAGAAATCAAATCTCAAAGTGTGTGCGTGTGTGTGTGTGTGTGTGTGTGTGTGTGTGTGTGTGTGTGCACGTGTGTGCGTGTGTGCATGTGTGTGCGTGTGTGTGTCAGCTTCCTGGGCAGGGACATGAGGCACTGGTTGGACAGAGAGGGTGGTTTTGGCCTGACCACTCAGCTGAGATGTTAACCATACAGCTGTGCCAGTGGGGAGTCTTATTGGGGATCTGGAGAAGGAGGCCAGCTTCAGACTGGTTGTAATCTCTGTGTGCTCTTAAGGGAAATTGTACTTTACTGTGCATGTACTTGTCATCCTTCTAATGTGTACATCCCTCACTGGTGCTAGTGGTGAGGATTGAGGCTCCTTGATTAGTGGGCCAGTGCAGGGGCGTCACAGAAGGTATTACAATAAGGCCAGTGACACTGCCTCACGTGGAACTAATGAAGGTATTGCAACAAGGCCAGTGACACTGAGTCACATGGAACTAATGAAGGTAATACAAGGCAGCGACACTGCCTCATGTGGAACTAATGAAGATATTGCAACAAGACCAGTGACATTGCCTCACATGGAACTAACAAAGGTATTACAACAAGGCCAGTGGCACTACCTCGCATGGAACTAATGAAGGTATTACAACAAGGCCAGAGACACTGCCTCATGTGGAACTAATGAATGTATTAGAAGTATGGAGATCGGCCCTGACATGTCTATGAATCTAAACATGGCAAACAAAACTCAAGTTCAACAATTTTGATTTAGCTGTGCAAATTCACAGACATGAGCAAACTAAAGATAACCAGTGTCTATGGTGCATGAACCATAGACAGATAATCACTCAGAATGCAATAATTTCAACAGTACAGAGTCTGGCTCAATGAATGTACATGTTTCCAGTGTAAAGAAATACATCTGCTGAGAAACCACTCCCAATATAACTGACTTAAAAATGCTTTTAAATCTTTTTCTTTAAAAACTGAGTTAGGTTTCTAGTGGAGAAAACTAGAATCATTATGAGCTAATGGAATGGCCACATAATACATAATTCAAAACCCTTAATTTCTGAGATTTTCTTTTAGATTCATCCATGCTAATAGCTCTCTCTCACTAACAATCCAAACCAGTCTAGTTGGAGAGAATAGAGTACCATAGCAATAGAAGTCTTCCTTTTTTTCAGCTACTACAAATGATTGTATGATCAGCACTTCACCTCAGGAAAGTACTGGTTTTGATTATATCCTGACTTTCCAGTCTAGCTATTTTAAATTATTGTTAATGCCAAATACTTTTATATAAGCAATGGCCCCACAGCAAGGCACACAGAATTGTTCTGCATCATAATACATAACAAAAAATGGAGTAGTTAGGCACCTGGCTAATTAATTACCGGCTGTGCATTGCTGAAACTGAGCTATTTTCAGATAAAGCAAATAAACTTTGGGCTAGCATATAAAAGCAAAACTCAAACCATGAAACATCAAGATTTAATTTACTAAAACAATAACGCAAATAAACAAAGCTTTTGGGCTTAGCCCTTCTTCAGTGCAACCAAGGGCTAAGCCGAAAAGGTTTGCTTATTTGTGTTATTGTTTTATTAAATTAAGTTTTGACATTTCTTGGTTTGAGTTTTGCTTTTATCTGGATTTATGATTGTCTCAAGGCCAAGTTCACCACTATTTTGTTCTTTTTTACTGACTAGCATATAAAGACATGTTATGGCAGGTCCTGTTTAGCATATGTGGGGAAGATGTTGCACTGGAGTACAATATCAGGTTCATACTGTTTACAACACCTGCAAGATCGGTACAGTGGCCACACATAATGAAAATAGTCCCTAGTGAAATCTGGTGGTCTTGTACAGGTGAGATTTAGATATTTGCAATATAATGTGCTTTAATTTTGAAGGGGAAAATCTGGTGAACATATTTATACCGGGAGGTGAAAGACTGAAGACTAAAATATTCTACTGGTTTTAAACACCCTGCAAACTGATACAAACCACAACATTTGAAAGTTTACTAGAAAAGGATGAAAAGATTGCTGGATTGCACTAAATTGTGCAGAGTACTGGTAACGATGCATGCATAGTATATGCAATGCACCTGAAGAAAGTTTAGGCAGGGAGTGTACTCCAAAGCATTACTGAAATCCTGAGAAACATAAATGGGAAATGTGGTGCTACTGCACTACACTTTTTGTCTCATGTACTCAGACTATTTGATACAAAACGCTTTAATGTAGATAAGAGATGAGAAGTGATAGCTGAAGGAAGGGCACTTCAGGATTGACTTAAGAAACTGGTATTCTCTAAACTTGGAGAGGGATTCAGTAATGCCTTTATAAATGGGATTGGTAAATATAGTTTAACAAAAGTGTTTAGCGCTACTGTAATAACTTAGGATTGTAGTGAAGATGGTAAATGGAATGCAGAATATCAGAACTCAGTATAAAGAAATGAAGAACAACTCGTATCTTGTTTTAATCAGTGTACAAAAGTCATCATTCTCTTTCGGCTTTTCCCGTTAGGGGTCGTCACAGTGGATCATCTCTTTCCATTTCTTCCTATCCTCTGCATCTTGCTCTGTCACACCAACCGCCTGCATGTCCTCTCTCACCACGTCCATAAATCTTATCTTAGGCCTTCCTCTATTCCTCTTACCTGGCAACTCCATCCTTAGCATCTTTTTCCCAATATACCCATCATCCCTCCTCAGCACATGTCCAAACCAACGCAATCTCATCTCTCTCGCTTTGTCTCCAAACTGTCCAACATGAGCTGACCCTCTAATATACTGATTCCTAATCCTATCCATCCTAGTCACACCGATTGCAAATCTTAACATCTTTAATTCTGCCACATCCAGCTCTGACTCCTGCCTTTTTGTCAATGCCACTGTCTCCAACCCATATAACATAGCTGGTCTCACTACCCTCTTGTAGACCTTCCCTTTCACTCTTACTGGTACCCGTCTGTCACAAATCACTTCTGACACTCTTCTCCACCCATTCCACCCTGCCTGTACTCTCTTCTTCACCTCTCTTCCACATTCACCATTACTCTGAACTGTTGATCCCAAGTACTTAAACTCGTCCACCTTTACCAACTCTACTCCCTGCATCCTCACCATTCCTCTACCCTCCCTCTCATTTACACACATATACTCTGTCTTAGCCCTGCTGACCTTCATTCCTCTGCACTCTAGAGCATATCTCCACCTCTCCAGAGTCTCCTCAACCTGATTCCTACTCTCACTACAGATCACAATGTCATCTGCAAACATCATAGTCCACGGGGCCTCCTGTCTGATCTCATCTGTCAACCTGTCCATCACCACTGCAAATAAGAAAGGACTCAGAGCTGATCCTTGATGTAATCCCACCTCCACCTTAAACGGATCTGTCACTCCCACTGCAGTCCTCACCACTGTCACACTACCCTCGTACATATCCTGTACCACTCTTACGTACTTCTCTGCCACTCCCGACTTCCTCATACAATACCACAACTCTTCTCTAGGCACCCTGTCATATGCTTTCTCCAAGTCTACAAAGACACAATGCAACTCCTTCTGACCTTCTCTGTATTTCTCCAACAACACTCTCAGAGCAAACATTGCATCTGTAGTGCTCTTTCCTGGCATGAAACCATACTGCTGATCACTAATCATCACCTCCCTTCTTAACCTTTCTTCCACTACTCTCTCCCATAACTTCAAGCTGTGACTAATCAGTTTTATCCCTCTGTAGTTACTGCAGCTCTGCACATCACCCTTATTCTTAAAGATAGGTACCAAAACACTTTTTCTCCACTCCTCAGGCATCCTCTGACTTTCCAAAATTTCATTAAACAATCTAGTTAGAAATTCCACTGCCATTTCTCCTAAGCACCTCCATGCTTCCATTGGTATGTCATCTGGGCCAACAGCCTTTCCATTCTTCATCCTCTTCATAACTGCCCTTACTTCCTCCTTGCTAATCTGTTTCACTTCCTGATTCACTATCCCCACATCATCCAACCTTCTCTCTCTCATTCTCTTCATTCATCAGCCTCTCAAAATACTCTTTCCATCTACTCAACACACTCTCCTCTCTTGTGAGTACCTTTCCCTCACTATCCTTTATCACCCTTAATTGCTGCACATCTTTCCCATCTCTGTCCCTCTGTCTAGCTAATCGGTACAGGTCCTTTTCTCCCTCTTTAGTGTCCAATCTCTTGTACAACTCTCCATATGCCTTATCCTTAGCTTTCGCCACCTCTCTCTTTGCCATGCGCCTCATCTCCTTATACTCATGTCTCCTTTCTTCATCTCTTTGACAATCCCACTTCTTCTTCACCAGCCTCTTCCTCTGTATACTCTCCTGTACGTCCTCATTCCACCACCAGGTCTACTTGTCCTCCTTCCTCTGTCCATATGTCACACCAAGCACCTTTCTAGCAGTCATCCTTACTAGTTCTGCTGTAGTTACCCAGCTATTCGGTAACTCTCCACTGCCTCCCAGTGCCTGTCTTAACTCTTCCCTAAACTCCACTTCACAATCACCCTTTTTTAACTTCCACCATTTAATCCTTGGCACAGCTTTCACACTCCTCCTCCTCCTCTTGATCACCAACGTCATTCTACATACCACCATTCTATGCTGCTTAACTACACTTTCCCCTGCCACCACTTTACAGTCTTCAATCTCCTTCAGACTGGCCCTCCTACATAGGATATAATCCACCTGTGAGCATCTTCCTCCACTCTTGTACGCCACCCTATGCTCCTCCCTCTTCTTAAAATACGTATTCACCACAGCCATGTCCATCCTTTTCGCAAAATCCACAATCATCTGACCTTCTGCATTCCTCTCCTTAACACCATACCTACCCATCACTTCCTCATCCCCTCTGTTCACTTCACCAACATGCCCATTAAAGTCCGCTCCAATCACTAGTCTCTCACCCTTGGGTACACTCACCACAACTTCATCCAACTCACTCCAAAATTTCTCTTTCTCATCCATCGCACACCCAACTTGTGGAGCATATACACTAACAACATTCATCATTACACCATCAATTTCGAGCTTCATAAACATCACTCTGTCAGACACTCTCTTCACGTCTAAAACACTCTTGGCATATTGTTCCTTTAGTATAACCCCTACCCCATTTCTCCTGCCATCCACACCATGATAAAACAATTTGAACCCGTTTCCTAAACACCTGGCCTTACTTACCTTCCATCTGGTCTCTTGCACACACAATATATCAACCTTCCTTCTCTCCATCATATCAACTAGCTCTCTTCCTATACCAGTCATACTGCAAACATTCAAAGTTCCTACCCTCACTGCTACACTCCTAACCTTCCTCCTATCTTCCTGCCTTTGGGCATGCCTTCGCCCTCCTCTTCTCCTTTGGCCAACAGTAGCCAAATTTCCGCCAGCACCCTGTTGGCTAACAGTACTGGTGGCGGTCGTTGTTAACCCGGGCCTCGACCGATCCGGTATGCAATTATGAAAAGTTCTCCGCATCAGTAATTTTTGGCAGAAGTTTTACGCTGGATGCCCTTCCTGACACAACCCTCCCCATTTATCCGGGCTTGGGACCGGCACAAAGAAATGCACTGGCTTGTGCATCCCCAGTGGCTGAGTATCAAATCAGTGTACAAAAGTAGTACAGATAATTAATTCAACAAGCAGCATATTCTTTTGTCAGCTACATTTCCTCAACTGAGATTCACAAAACTGCATAAGGCAAGAACCACATGGTTACTCAATTTATTGGGTTCATTAAGGGTAATAATAATGAATGATATGATGTATAGTAATTCGCTGTATCCAGCAGATGATGCAGTCAGTTTGATTCAATTATGTCCTTTGGAACAACTGAGGCCTATGTCCATAGCAGTTTGTTTTTCTAGATGGTGTTTGGCAATGAACCATTATCACTTGGATAGTAATCCAAGCTTGTTAGTAAAATCTACATTGTCCTAAAGCCTCCCCAGTGACCAAGTCACCCAAATTCTACCCAGACAGCTTTGAATTGTTTTTTTGAATAAATACTTTTGCTGACAATTTCCAGCAATTCATCTGCCTGGCACAGATGAAAAAAGTGGAGCATAAAAAGGAGCAGGGAGGCATCATTGTGACTATTAGCTGCAACAATCTGGTGCAATAGATAACACTATGGTGGTAACACTCTCTGCTCTTTCTTTGTCTTGACTGAGCACTGTGATTAAGAACTTCCCAACAGCACACAGCATATAATAGGGTTGTTAAGCTGCAGTGGTGCAGCGGTAGCATTGTGGCCTCATAGCAAGAGGTTCTCCCATTCGATTCTTGGCTGGAGTGCCTTCTGTGTGGAGTCTGCATTTCCTCCCCGCAGTTGAGTGGCGTTTGAAAGACATGCGTGAATGGGCATGCCTTCGTTGAAGGTTGGGCATCGGGCTGGCACCTCGGCACCATAAAAATTGACTGCCAATCATTAGCGGACTGGAGTTCCACTGTGGCGACCCCTAACCAGGAAAAGCCGAAAGAAAACAACAATCTTAGTACTTATCATCATGCATCCTGCCATGCAGTGCCAGACAGCACTGCATTTTATGATGCAGGACTGCACCACCAATACAGGATCTAACCGTGCAATTACATGACAGAACTGCAGTGGTGGTGCTGCGGTAGCGTTGTTGCCTCACAGTAAGACGTTGTCCTGTTCGATTCTCAGCTAAAGCATCTTCTGTGTGGAGACATGCGTGAATGGATGTACCTTCGTTGAAGGTTGTGCGTCAGGGCTGGCAACTCGGCACGTAAAAATCTACTGCCAATCATTAGCGGACCGGAGTTCCGCTGTGGCAACCCCTAACCAGGAAAAGCCAAAAGACACAACAACAACAACAACAACAGGAAATGTGATGTACATATGGCTGTTCTGCATGGAATAGAATGATTCAGAGACAGGTGTTTATAATGTACTAGCATGTATGTTACCTGAAGTTGTGTGATACTGTGGACCTACAAAGAGTCCGCACAGTGGGCTTAGAGTGCACACAACATTCACTCACATATGGCTAAGTCTACCAAAATGCATAGGTAAGCAGTGTTGAAGATTAATACAGTGACACTGGTGGGTGAAAGCAAGAAGGTACTTTCTGTTCACTAGATTTTTTTAATGTCATACATTGCAATGTGAATGACTAGAATTCAGACCATGGAAAGAAATGGAGAATATGAGTAAACTACCAATATTCACCAATGTACGGACTATGTATTATACCTCATTTCTCATAAACAATACTGTAAAACCTCACAATTGCAGTCAATATTCCATGACATTCATTAATTTTCTAATGACCCGTTTGTCCTTTTCAGGGTTGTGGGGGAGAGTCTTTCCTAGTAAGCAGCAAATGCAAGGAATTAAAGCAGTCTTAGATGGGCCATCAGACGACTGCAGGTGATACACATGCTGGCAACTTCAAGAATCACTAAATCACCTGTTGGTGTACATTTATCTGTGTCAGTTGTGCAGAAAGTTGTTGGTTCTATTCCCGTACCACAAAGATGGATTTCTGAGTATGTCATCCTGTGGCTGAGATGTTAAACTGTGGTCCCATCTGCTTAAGATAGTAGCTCATGTGGATACAAAAGATCCTATGGTACTTATCAAAAATAGTAGGGAAATTTCCTGATGCCCTGGCCAAATTTCCTCTCGTAGAATTAATACCACCTCAGGTCTCCCTGAAAAGAGGCGACTGACCTGTTAACTAAGGGTGGGAAACATAATCCTGCAAAAATTCTTAGGTACACAAGGCTAGCATGCAGACTTTATGTAAAAGGGGATACAGTACTAGCCAGAAAATTAACTGGAGGACAATGTTCTGCAAAATAACAACTCTAACCATTACACTGCCATAACTGATTCTTCTGGCATATAAATACAATGCTGACACAGTAAATCGATATTCATATCTAAGAAGTATGAAATTCTAATCTCTGGCATTACTGAATAAGTGCAATATTCAGTATTTTATCAGAAAATCAAACAGTATTTTACCAGAAAATTAAACAAAAATGTGAGGGACAAGGCAGAAATATAAGGCATTACCAGTGATGTTCTACAAAATCAAGGACATGTGAGAAGCATGGTTGGAGTTGTCCAGTGGTATTAATGCTGTGTCTTACATGGTTCCTACAGAGAGTAGATTTCTAGAGGAGCTTTACACACTGATCCCAACATAAAACTGCATGTACATGTATAACTGAATGGGAAGACTTAGTTAAGTGACACTTGTCAAACTTGAAAAACCTGACTGCCATATTCCCAACATAGATAACAAGGATCTCTTTAGGTTTACCTTCATTATGTTGAAAGTGATTTGTGCGATCACACTATTGTGTGACTTTAAATCATGAAATTCAACATGTTTCTGAATCAAAATGTCAAAACTGGCTTCCTGGAAAACCAGATCAACCGTTTTCAAACTACAGCACAACATTTCCGAATGTCTTTAAACATCGTTATGCTGGGGAGCAAGCCCCCCTGAACCCCCCATGTGGGGGATGCACCCCCCCACACCCCCTGCTGCTTTAATATACAAACTCTGAGATCGCACTACAGTGAGGACAAAGGGTGCATTTCCCGATCCTCGCTATAGCGCGATCTGCACCTATAATGCTGAATTCAAATGACTGAATGTGCCAATGTGCATTCACTCATTGGAATTTGCAACATTTGCAGTCGACATTCCTCAAAACCTGAAGTTGTACTTTCAGACTTTGGTGAATCGTACAACTTACTTTCAACATAATGAAGGTAAGCCATGTCTTTATTTTATGGACTGACCTTTTATTTCAAAGTCCTAAATGATGTCTGTTTTATCAAGATTCATGGTACTTTATTTACTGTCATTAGCATTACACTAAATGTTTTCTTTTTTGGAGGTTCATCATCTGTGGACAGCTTCAGCATCTTTTAATGAAGTACTTGTGCTAAAAGGTTTGATTATGCATAATCCCTTTTCTGTTCTTGTATCTGAGAAGAGTAGTTTTAAAAAAGTGGCCTTAGGACAGAGATCTGTGGAGCATCACTGGTCATAACCCTAGAAGAATAGATGGATAAAACCTCCATCAGGATTTGTGTCTGTCCCAGTATACTGTGACCTTGAAGTAGTTTATATTTACTTGGTGGTAGTTGAGGTGTCCTCCTGATTCTGAAGTTTTTTTCTGGATTCTGCAGTCTGTTGAGCTATTTTTGCTTGGATATAGTTTTGTAAAATTATGAAAGTGTAAACTAATGGGATGCATTAAACCATTTGTTTAACAACCACATTACCTCAGTAAATGAAAAGCAGGTAATACTTAAATATGTTTATTAAAGTTTTGATAGTCAGAGCTGGGCTGCAGAAGTACTCAGAAAAACAAATGTGTTGAAAACATTAAACCATGATAAAAAGTGACAAACTCTTCCTTCAGTTTTACCTGTATTCACATGAAAATCTTGGTGCTTTAAAGGTTATTTTGCTTTCTGTTAATACCAGTGCAGGTATGGATGTCTTGCTGTTGAGAAATTTCAGTAAAGAACAACATTTTTCACTCCATAAACATATCTGGTTGATTTTGTTTCTGTTACTTTATCTCCCTTTATGATGCCTGATAAAAACATTTAAGAAAAAAATTTACAACATGGCATCTTCACTTATTTTATTCTAATAGATAAATTATATACATTAGCCACATCTGGTTTATGTTAAGTTTCAGTATGCACATTACTTCACTTTACATTAATATGCATTATGGGTAACCTACTGGTTGACAAAGACTGAACACTTGAACTTCAATTGCCTGAGGTTGAACCCATCAATGAGCGGAGTTCCTTTATAAGAAGTCACTGTCAATGAATTGTGCCAGACATGATTCCCTTTTGAGGGGAATTTCTCCAATTTTTGAGTTGGTGCAACTGCGGAGTTGGCATTTATAAGTTTGGGGGGTATGGGGGTGAATTGCCCTCCTGCAAAACACTTGGCAGGTATTTTGGTGAATGCAGTTTGGGGATTCCAAGCCTTAGTGCATTCACATAGTGAAGCATAAATTACACAATAAAAGACATTTGTAAAATTATAAATATTGTTTATAGCACAATGTCATAATGTCATGATTGCATACCATGTGTATTATTTTATATGCTTGTATGATTAGAATTACTTTACACAACTTCTCAGTTTCATATTTAACTCTACCACAATGCATGCTCAAGCAAATGTTGTAGTTGGAAATGGTTTCTGTGATTCATGCAGTCTACCCAGTCAGTAAACTATAAATAATGAAAATAACAAATACTTTATCATAATAATTCACAAATGTTCTACTGTGCTTTAATATTGTAATTCACAATGAATTAAGCAAGATATCTGTATCTATCTATCTATATATATATATATATATATATATATATATATATACATACAAACGTATACATATCTATTATGGAAGTTACTCATCACAGAAAACATAGGTAGGCTTTATGTCTTAAAGTTATATCAAAACACAATTTAAAAAATGCAGCACTGAACCTAGCTATGTTTATCAAAAGTATGAACTATTCTGTGCAGGTACTGTGAATTCCTGTCCTATTAGTTATAATGACAGGCTGATGGATCAGAGTAAAATATGTATGTATCAAATTTTGGAAACCACACTATTTTTTTTTCCATTTATTGCCGCACATTGTAGCTTGCCTTCATTAAATCTGAGCTGTTCAGAGTAAGACCACATTCTATGTGTGCAGCTGCGATATGAGTGGGAAGTTATGCAGAAGCGATATCACTAATCTAGGTAAAGAAAATATGTACTGATGGTAGATAAAGGATGTGCTTAAATGTAGAGTTATGGGATACATAGTCCCCTTCAAAAGTGGTCAGTCTCTTCTCCAGTCATTCTAAAAGTATGACATGTCTCAGAAACCAGCTTATTCACTTATCAGAAAGCATTAGTCAGGTCTAATTTTGAATATTTTTCTCCTGTAATTAAATGCTTTCTGTATCACTGTATAAATGGTACTCCATATTGTCTTCAATATTAACATCCTAGGAGCTCAGTGTGACCTATTGCACTCTAAGCAGATAACCAGGTGTGCCTCTAGGAGACAACCAGATCAGGGGAGAGCCAGTAATGAGAGTTCATTTCAGGCAGATATCCAGGAGTGCCTTTGTGAGACCACCAGTTCAGGCCAGTGCACGTAATGAAAGATTTATATAGGTAGCTTCCTCCATTTGCAGATCCACTCTAGCAGTGACTGCAGAGTCCAGCTCATTATCCTTTGGTTACTCTAGTATGTTAGTCTCAGTAGAGAAGCAAGGAATCAAAGTCATTATCATGTCTTGGAATGCACATCTTCATTCATTTTTTTAAAGGAGACATTTCTTAGTACATTCAACAGACTATGCAAATAACCTCTTTTTCTCTTCAATGTTCATGATAAAACAGATGGTTAATATCACTATAAAGTCTTTATACATTACATTGAGGAGTGTGTGAACTTTAAAAGATTTTTAATTTTTGTGATGGACAGGATTATATAGAATGAAAGAGGGGTGACTTGGAGAATTTACTGGAACACAAGGAAACCTTCTGGCAATTTAGACTGAATGCAGTGTCAAAACCAGGTCTTAATGAGCAGGTGTCGATTCATGGGTTCTTGAAACTCCATTAAATAGTTATTGTATATTACATCAGAACAAATATAGTTTATTGAGGGTGTTTTATTATGTTTTGTTTTAGGTGTGAGGATAGTGATTACTATGTTTTTGAATTATGTATTAAGAATTTTGTTACTAAATAAATTAAGTTTTAATTATTATTATTTATTGTGTTAATTGATTGAGTAAGGAGGGGTTTTATTGGCTGTGGAGCTTACATATCTGTTAATCTGATGAAGCCTTGCTGTGGTAAAGCAAAAAAGCTTAGTTATTAAAGTTTTTAATCAACATTCAATTGTGGCTTGTTAGTCACATTATTCATGCCATTTTAAGCTTTTGTCATCCTTTTAAACACCATTTTCATTGAATATTTAATTGTTCACTAACTGCAATTTCTTTGGGAAACATCCTTAGCAGATATAAAATGTATCTGTCCATCTTAAGCAAACAATACTGTTTTCAGATTTTATGACAATACTCTATTTAGATCAGCTTTATTTTCATTATTTCACTTCAGTTTTACAACTTTTTGATACATCATAGGAAAAAAGTATCACTTTGTTACTAAATATCAATATCTATATCTATCTATCTATCTATCTATATATATATATATATATATATATATATATATATATATATATGTGTGTGTGTGTGTGTGTGTGTGTGTGTGTGTGTGTGTGTAAGTGGGTTTATATCATATTAGAAAATCAACTTTCTGGAACTCAATATGGTCAAGACCATATAACTGACTTATAACACAGGGCCTACACACCATGCCTTGATGTATGGGGATAGATTAAAAGCCATGTCACTGCAAACTTTATTGTATAGGATGACATGACCTTTGCCCCCCCCAGACCAGCCTCTGACCCTGCCTGGTGGGAGTACTGCATATTCAAAAATATAATACAGCTGATGACATGTCTGTTGAGAAGATGACAGTGTCGCACATGCTGGTGTAAAATGCTCTCTGTAATGTCAAGCAACAGCTCACACATACAAACACTCCCCCAAGCAACAGCTCACACACACAAACACCATTCCCCACCTATCACCTATCTATGTACACAGACTACAGAATGCAGTACTTTATCCAAACTCCACAGCTCAAGTTTGACTTGGAGTGTATCAGACAACACTTTATAGCTGATGACATCAGCAGTGTCTGGTGAAGAGAATATGGTAATAACAGTGTTTCACATGCTGGTGTGAAAGGCTGCCTGTAATGTCAAGCAACAGCTCACACAAACACACACACACAGTTGACTGCAGTGAGAATAGAACCATTACCTATCTAAGATACACAGACTACAGAACACAGTACTTAAACAAAGTGCCACAGCTCAAGTCTGATGTGGATGTGTCAGACAACACTTTATAGCTGATGACATCAGCAGTGTCTGGTGAGGAGAATATGGCAATAACAGTGTTCCACATACTGGTATAAAAGGCTATCTGTAAAGTCAAGCAACAGCTCACAAACACACACACACTCAGTTGATTGAAATGAGAATAAGACACCTACCTATCTAAGTACACAGACTACAGAACACATTACTTTACCCAAGCACCATGGTACAAGTTTATTTTATACAGGAGTGCAGGTGAACCTATAGCAGGTGACATAAGCAGACCATGGGGGACAACAGGTTGTGAGGCCTGCATAGGCACATAGATTCATAGGTTCATATGAGGCTACCAGTCTAATAGCACTACTGTGTGTAGAAGCCTAATTATGTAAAAACGCAAGTACCATTATTGAGCAAAGTTGGATGTTTGTTTTTAGCATAGCATGTTTGTGAGCAGCACCAGCTGGCCCTGTCCATGAGGAACATTGATGTTAGCTCAGAGATGACTGCACAACCACTCAACCAGTAGTCAAGGTCGTGATTGAACAGAGTCATTGAGGACCACTGTCTCACACACAGTGGGAGCCTATTACAGAAATGTATCAGTGTCTCACTCATTAAGCCCTTATGCTCCTCATAGACAGGCCCAGTTGTTGCTGCTCACAAAATTGCTCTGCTAACAATGACCATCTAAATATGCTTAATAAGGGTACTTGTGTTTTTACACAGCTAGGTTTCTATTGCCTCATGTATAGTGACAACCATGTACTCCTAAAACTTACCAATGCAAATATTTGAGAGATGAAATTATACAATGAATCTAGAATAAATGCTGTCAGGTAACAATAAACCAGATATCAAACTGGTTGTCAGCGCACACACTTCACCTAATCAAGAAACCAACTGCACAACACATAAACCCACAAATGCAGAGGTACTCAGAAGCTTACCAAAAGAGCAGAGACCTCACAAATGCAAACATTCTGCGCACATGACAGTCCCAACAGAACCTATTACCCATAAACACAAATGTATCAGTGTCTCACTCATTAAGCCCTTAAATCATTAACCCTGAGTACCTTCTCATGGCACCTGTGTGCTTAAACCTGAGAGCGCCATGAGAAGATACAAATTTCAAGCCATTACCCCCGAGTGCCTTCCACAAGCGAGACCAACTGTCATGCAGATTTGTACTTCACTTTAATGTAAGACACGCTGAAATCATAACAGAATGTGTAATTTACCTTCTGTAGTTATGATTCAGTGTGTTATTACATTAAGGTAACATTAAAGGTTTTGGAGAAAATCGGGTTTGAAAGTTGTTCATAAAGCAAGTGGTGGCAGCCAATCAGATTCTTGCAATCCAAGCCACCACTTGCATAACATCTCCACCCCTAAACTAAATTTCTTTTGTCTTCTCTAAATAAAAAGAGGTTCCAGCAGCAGGTATTTCCTTTCTTTTTCCAAAGATTTGGAGATTTCACCTGCCACTGGATCCTCTATTTTATTATCAGCATTCAAGGATTTCTCGGATCGCACTGCTATCCGTCCCCAGTCAGCTTGGCTCTTTATTTTTGTGTCTTCCAGTAAGCTGTCATATTTTATTTTACTTTTGCATCTGTTTTTCTAAGACTTTTTTTGTTTTTTTTTTTGCTGACAGCTGTGCGGAAACGTGGAGATGCAAGTTTGTACTGCAATAAATATTAGATTTGCAGGTTTAGGTTTGGGTTTAGCTAGACCAGAAAGTCCAACAAACAAACCTCCATAACAGCGTTAGGCATTTCTGATAAGAACATACTGTCTTACAAGAGTTACTCTGATTACAGTGTATTTATACATAATGGTGAAAGTGGGTCTGGACGAAATACATGACACCCGTCCAGTTTGCGAGCCTTTGTGGCTGTGTGATAAGTTGGACCATTATCGAGAGCCATGTTCGGTAGACAGCCAGTATTGCACACTGTATTCACCTCCACACACAGCATCATGTCATTTAATTTGATTACATTTTTCAATGCACAACAAAAAATAAACACGAGGCAAAAAAAAAATCCACAGTTGAGAGATCTGGTCCTAACCTGGCTCAGTCTTTCTTGCAGACCTTAGGAAGTCTGATTCAAAAATATGTTCCTACATATAACTAAAAAGACTTTCCAGCAACGAAATGTACAAGTACCTACAAGAAACCCTGAGACATGCCGACATTGCTTTGTGGACAGCTCTGTTCATGTTTGGGAACAGTGATGTCAGTGCTAGGGCGGGGAATAAAAAGTATAATATATATATAATATATAAAAAAATATTTAAACAGTAACTGTGATGAGACAGAAACGACGATACCAGCGACTGTTTACCTCTCGCGAGATTTATCACATTATTTTCTAGCAGCTACTTTATGCTGCTATATAAAAGATCGCAGAGAGAGAGTTGGACTTACTTCTTCCCAATACAATCCATGTGTGTTTTTTATTAGATCCGGAGTCGACAGACAAGGGTAAACAAAACAAAAATCATGAGCATGTTTGGAACTGAGGGCATTGTATGCTGGTTGAAGTAACTGTTTTTGAATATTAAACCGACTTGGGTATTGACAGCAAATCAAGTTAAAAAAAGTGCTAACTCATAGCTGCTGGGGGCTAGAATATGGAATTGTTTTTTTTTTTTTTTTTTAAAGTCAACATTTTTTCCTTGATATGCACAAGGCTAGAAGAACAGACTGAAGAATATAGAGTAAGATGTAGATGTAGTTCTTTTTTATACTATGTGATTAAAGGACATTAGAAGGATGGGTGCATTGAACTGTTTGGAAAAACATGACGAGTTCAAAGGTCTTCTAAACAGCTTTCTAAGTCTGTGAGAGCAATATTTAAAATATGTGCATATTTTTGGACCTTTGTCCCCAATTAGTTTAGGCATAGTCCAGATTTCTTGCGCTTGGAGATTGAGAGGTATATGACAAACTTGAAAATGGTTCTTTCTATTGTAGAGCACATATGACAAATGTACTTTTGTTGTAGTTAGCAACAGGAAATTGTGTTTATTTATTTTTTTTAGTGTAATCTTACTGGTCACACAGGTCTGTTTATAACCTTGGTGAAAAACTTCATTGGGTTGCACACTAATGAAATCTGCTTTATTTGCTGGTATGAGTTTAGATTCCTTACATAAATATTAGTTTCTACAGCTAAAACATGTTATACTGTTAGGAGGAAGTATCTTGTCCTAAGGTATTTAGGATACAGTGATACCAATAGGTATACCTACCTGACCTGAGTTACAGATGATTCCTAGAACTTCATTCTAAAAAGATAAGATTGGGCAGCAGTGAGGTACATAATTAACGTATGGCTAGATTTGTGCATGCAACAGAAGAAATGGAAGTGTGTTTAACAACAAAACTTTCTTTTGAACTTTTTGTCCAACTCTTGGAGGAAGATACTTTTATGTTTATATTCAAAACTTTTATTCCTTTGTTGCCAACACAGTTGATTATTGGGTTTTATTGTTACTCCTGTTTGCAGTTAGTCTGAAGTCCATCTTGAATAATTTTCCCATTTAAAACTGGGCAGTGGTAATCTCTTGTGATGAGAAGAGTATGAGCTTAGTAGCTGTTGGAAAAATGTATAATAGTAATATGCATGCTTAGTGCAATCGAGGTTTAAAATGGTTAATACATTTATTCTGTTCACACTGCATGAATCTGCACAGCTATTAGAAAATAATAAGAAGCATTTCATTTCTGATAATGTCATGAAAATAACAAGAGACATTTCATTTCTGCTAATGTCATGAAACTTAACAAAGGGATATTCATTTCTGCTTATGCCATGAGAAAACATGCAGCTGCTAGAAGATATTGATAAAAAAAACAATAGATGCTTGAAAGTTTAAACCATAGTCAGCATTACTTGTACTAAAGCTAGAAATGTACCTTGAATCTAGACAAAATGTAACACATGTATTAGAAAAGTACAATTGCAGAATTGAAAAGTTGAAATGGACTAAAATAAGCCCAAGGCCAGGTTGTTTTTCTCAAAATGTTTTGCAGAATGGCAGATAATTCAACTTGGTCAGCAATAAGTCTAGCAACATTTTCTGTAGAACATACAGAAAGCTGTGTCTAACTACGTCAGCAATAGAATAGTAACATTTTCTATGTGACAGGAAGAGAACTGTATAAGAATAACATACTAATCACCAGTGATTCAGACAAATCTTGTGCCTACATGTTTTGTCTCCTTGCTGCAAGTAATAAAGGGTGCCCTGCTTGAACCTAACGTGAATTGGTCTTTGAAGTTTTTTCCTTTGACAGATTGGTCCTTCGGACTGGAACCCTCTCTTCACCTCGGATCATACGGGCCAGGTGGTTGAAACCGTACGGGGAAGAAACCAAATCGGTTCTTCTTATCTGAAAAGTCCTCTGACTGAATTGTCATTCAAAAGAGGCCAGCCACTTTCTGATCTGCGACTGAAGGACGGGTCTTCGCAAATTGGTGATGAGTCACGTGGGCTCAGGTAAGGTGAATCTACCTTTTTCTGTTTTCTGTTTTAGATCAGGGACTAGATGTGTATTGTTTTTGTTAGACTGTATTTTTCTTACAAGTCAGGGACAAAAAAGATTACTGTCTTGTCATAGATCAGGAGAAACAGAATAAGTAGGCAGTCATTCTGAAGAGATTATAACAAAATCCATGGTACCACGTTAAAAAATTGAGAAAAGTTACATAACAGTCAAAGGGTAGAACAAAATGGGTAATAATTGCACAAAAAGACCCCAAAATCCGTCATTAACAGAAGACACAAAATACATGCAATCGCAGCGCGCCGACAATATTAAATATTATTTAAAATGGGTTAATAAGTACGAATTTGACAGAAAATTAGAAAAATCCTCGCTTATCAAACTTGTCAAACAACTAAAAACCGATTCCAAAGGTCGGGTAAAAAAGCAACGTAAATTAGGAATCCCTCAGGCACACAGGTGGATTGAGGAAGTAAACCATACGGAACAAAAGAACAAAAATTCAAAAGCAATGTTTTTAGATAAGGAGGATAATAACTTAATAATAGTATCAGCACCTCCGCCTCCCTTACCGGAATATGAAGCAAGAGAACAGGTTAGTCCACCCCCACGATATCCTGTGGTCACTGAAGATAGAGATATTATGAAAATAAAACTGACTAAAATTAGAGATCCCATCGAGACCAGGTCTCGAACAAAGGCAGGTAACTCATATGAAGGCATCGAGTTATGGCAAATGGTTAAGAATTCCCGATCTATAAGCAAAGAAGAAGAAATATGCCCACTTATAGAAGTACCCAACCCTCAGGCAGGTCAGGACAATCAGGACCCAACTATTTTAGTGTATAGACCTTGGACTCCAGAGGATATCCGGAAAGCCACTGAGGGAATTCCCCATCCAAAGGTTAATTTTAGAAAATTCTCAGAAGATTTACAAGGAATGAGGCTGAGTTATAACTTAAATGGAGAAGAGGTAGTAAACGTAGTTAGACAAATTGTAGGGCCAGATTGATATATGATTAGTGGGAACTGGAATCCCCGTGATGCTGTACAAAGACCTCTCCCACATAGCAGCGCAGAATTAGACATCAGAGTAAAAGGTCTTACAGACCGCATCTCTGAAAAATGGAAACCTAGGGCAGACTGGACTTGTATTAATCAATGCATCCAACAAGAAGGTGAAACGATTGACCGGTATTATGCCAGACTATTAGAGTGTTTTAATAACCACTGTGGAATGCAGGTTCCAGAAGATCAAACACAAGATTCCCCATATGAGCAGCAGTTAAAGAATGCATTTTTAAAGGGCAGTATTGCACCTATAAGCAGTTTTATTACAAAATACATGGTAGATCATCGTACAAGCAGGTTACACTTGCATATGCTAGGCATGCCGAAAGGCATTTTAATAGTAAAAAAAAAAAGAAAGCTCAAGTATTTTCTGTAGAAGATGGAGCAGAAGTTTATGTAGTACAGTCTGGGAAAAAGGGCAAGAAAAATGCACAGGGAAACAAACAATCTGATCAATGATCAGAGGACTTTGAAGGGCGAAAGAAAAGGGGAGAATGTTTTAAATGCGGTAAAAAGGGACATTTGGCAAGGGATTGCAAGAAAAACAAGAAGGCAACAACGGAAGACAAGGAGGGTGAGGACTGACTATATGGTAGTCAGGAATCACTAGAAGGGGCTAGCGAAGAAGGGATAAATGAGAATGTGATAAAGGGAGTAGAAAAAGTGCAGGTAGTTAGTGACAATGAAGAAAATGAAATATTAGACCTAGCTTTATTGAGCTTGGAGCTTTATTTAGCAGACACGAAACCAGAAGTTACACTCTTGGTAGAAGGGAGGGAAGTCAAATTCTTGTGTGACTCGGGGGGCATCACGAACCCTGATACATCCCCCCAAACTGCCAGAAAACACAGTCACCTGATTACATATGGCAGCTGTATCGGGAGCCTCTCTCCCGTAACATCGCAATAACTGATCCAGTTTCAGGATTGACACAAAAAGCAAAATTGTTGTTTCTGCAAAATGCCCAGTAAACCTCTTGGGCAGAGACCTCATGCAGCTATTTGGTATAGTAGTAGTCCCAACCATGCAGGGTATGGAAGCACAGCGACAAATTGATACCTTTGCAGTGCAATCGGAGGGTGAAATGTTTTATTGGTACAGCCAGGACTTGGTTACGACTGGTCCAGGGACTGTAACCGGAGAGTTAATGAATGTAGCCATCAGCAAATTCCCCTCCCTTGACATTGATAAGCAACACCTGTTGCACTGTACCCTGTATTATTGTAACACACCAGGACGTGATAAGGAATATGAGCAAGAATTGTTTAAGAATCATGCAAACAGACTGATATTGCGTAACCTGTACTGGGACACAGAAGGGAATAGTGTTGCCAGCTGTTCATTGCCCCAGGAGTTCTTTGCACTTTATAAATATAATCGATTACCACATGTTAGCTTAACCAAAAACAGAAATATAGAATGGGCAGACCTAGGAGAAAAAGTCACAAGATGGGAGAAACAAACAGAACTAGAACTGTCAGAACAGGGAATACAAATACAGAAGTTAAATTGGATAACTCAGACCAACCCAGCTGTGCACTTGCAGTCTGGTGAGGACAGCTGATTGACACTCCTGTTAAAGGAGGAAGAAAATGCCTTACGAAATATACCAGAGACCCTCTGGTCAACAGGAAAATCAGATGTAGGAATCATTCGTACAGCGGGACCAGTTACTATCATGCCAAAGTCAGCATTCAGACCACAAAAAAGACAGTATCCCTTAAGAAAAGATGCAGAGGCAGGGATAAAGCCTATTATAGCAGCCTTACTTAAAGGAGGGATACTAGTAGAATCTCCCGATTCACCATGTAACACACCCTTATTTCCAGACAAAAAGGCAAATGGAGAATGGCGTATGGTCCAAGATTTACAAGCTGTAAATGATGCAGTAATACCAAGGGCACCCACGGTGCCAGACCCACACACCCTGTTGAATGATTTAAAACCTCAACAGAAGTATTTTTCCATGGTAGACATCAGCAATGCATTCTTTTCCATACCGATACACCCTGATAGCCAGTATTGGTTTGCATTCACATTTCAGAGGAAAACCTATACACAACTACCACATGGATATTGTGAAAGTCCAACAAT
>NC_056750.1:228359945-228364945 GCF_019279795.1 Protopterus annectens
ATGCAGTCGCAATTATTTTACTACAAGAAAAGGTGGCATCTTTCCTGTATGACTATATTGTTGAGCCAACCTATATGACAATTGCGCGATGCACGACTTTGAATCCTTCTACTCTGCTCCCGACCCCTGCAGACGGCACACTGCACTGTTGCCTGCAGGTAATTGAGCAAAAGACACTACCTAGAAAAGATCTCATGGATGTCGCCTTGGATGATGCCGAAGTGACATACTACGTGGATGGTTTGTGCAAGAGGGGTCCTGCAAGACAGAACCTAGTAGGATATGCAGTAGTTTCTGATACTGAGATTATAGAAGCAAAACCTTTACCACACAACTTATCTGCACAGGCAGCAGAATTGATCGCCCTGACACAGGCATGTACCTTAGCAAAGGGTAAATGTGTAAACATTTTTACTGATAGCTGGTGCGCTTTTTCTACTGTACATGTTTTTGCGCAACAGTGGAAAAACTGGGGAATGATAGCATCTACTGGCAAACCTATAAATCATGCACAGTTTATTTTAGATCTTTTAGAATCTATTCAGTTACCTCAGAAAGTAGCCATTTGTAAATGCACAGCTCACACCAAGCAACAAGATAGGATTTCAAAAGGTAATGCGAGAGCTGATACAGCTGCAAAACAAGCAGCCACAGAAGTATTTCTTTTAAATGAGGAATTACAACCCTCTGAGTATTTAGACTTAGAAATGTTAAAAACAATGCAGACACTCACTACACAAGTTGAAAAACACCGAAGGAGAAAACGAGGAGCAATTCTTGAAAAGGGGCTGTACATCTCTAGAGAAGGGAAACCGATACTACCCTCTAATTTGTTTCAATATGCAGCTTTGTTGAGCCATGAGCAGTGCCATGTCTCAACAGGGGGGATGGTACAGCTGGTGAACCAGGTGTTCACAACGTACGGATTTACAAACTACTCTAAAAAAATTGTTTGATGTGTCAGATGTGTAACAAACATCATGCACAGGGGGTGATAAAGCCCAAGCAAGGGAGTTTCCCTACACCACCATATCTGTTTCACACTATCTGTATGGATTTCATAGAATTGAACAAATGTGAAAATAAGAAGTGTTGTCTTGTCATTGTAGATATGTTTTCCAGGTGGGTGGAAGCCTTTCCAACCAAAAATCCAGATGCAGCTACGGTGGCAAAAATACTTGTCAAAGAAATCATTCCTAGGTTTGGTATTCCGGAAAGGATCTACAGTGACAATGGTACACACTTTGTAAATCAAACCATACAGCAGTTGAGTAAGCATTTTGGTATTTCTTTAAAAAATCATTGTGCATGTCATCCACAATCTGCAGGGCTAGTTGAAAGGTATAATGGTATATTAAAAACAAATTGAGAAAATTAATAGCTGAGACAGGAAAAAACTGGTTATACTGTTTACCCCTGGCACTGTTGAGCATGAGAACTGTCCCTACAGCAAAAGGATTGACTCCTTTTGAAAAATTATTTGGAAGGGCTTACTACACACCCCAGTGGAAACTTCTCATGTCATCAGACCAGGAAGCTGATTTCACACTAGCTGAATATATGAGAAAGTTATTGAATTCTAAACATTTGCTGCAGTTAAATTCTGTTTCAGATAAGAAACAAACCGAGACATCAGAAGTGGCAGTAACGCCCGGAGAGTGGGTGTGGATCAAAAATATAAAGAAGAAGAATTGGTCGTCGCCAAGGTGGGAAGGTTCCTACCAGGTGCTTTTTTCAACACCCACTGCAGTCAAGATAGCAGAGCGAGCTTCATGGATCCAGCTGACGCACTACAAACTCGTTAAGAACGAACTGGACAAAAATCTTACCTCTCCACTGGGGCCCTCAGCACAAATTCTGGCTACAAAGGGGGGTCAGATCAATAGGACTGATCCGTCTCAACCCCAGTGAAGAAACCATCGGTGCTGAAGGTCTTATTAGGGCAGAGAGTAAGAACACGTGTCTGAAATAAGGATGACAGAATCCAGTAAGATACAAATGCACCTATTCAGAAGAGTCGGAGAAAACAGAAATGCAGAACAACCGTTTCCTCAGAAGTATTGCATAACCATCCTTTTGACTGTACTAGTGACAATAATCTTTTTGTTGTGGCCATTCCTTTTCACAGCCACACAAACTGAACTGATCAAGTTGCAGAGTGACATGCAGAGTGGCACCCAAACTTTAACACTTACCAGGCAATCAAATATGTGTATGCTGAGACCTTCAATGTTTCGAATTGCTGGATTTGCACAGCTTTGCCAACAGCATATGGGGGGTTACTGTTAACTTCAGTCCCCCTAGGAGCCAACAAGACCTGGGAAAACTTAATTTATGATACATCAGATGTCACATCACAAGATAAAGTAACATTGCACTTGTCTGTTCGACAGAAGGGGACTGTGTGTTTTTAAAAAAATGATACAGTTCAGGTGGGTTGGAGCAATTGCAATGTGACTGTTCCCTATAGATGCTACACTAAACCTGATAACATAGGATCCTATTGCAACACGAGTTATGATTCATTTGTTGAACTGATGCATAGGACAACTGGTGAAGTAAAACATAATGCTGACCTTTATAGACAACTGTCTATAATAGACAAAAAAAATGTTTCATCCAGAGCCAGGACATAGTAAAGTTACTACCAAAGTAGAAGACTGTTACTTTGTATGTGGTAGGAAAGCATATAAGTGGTTACCTGAGAAATGGTCCGGTAGTTGTTTTATGGGGTACCTGGTTCCGGCCATACGACACACAGCAGTTTTACCTCAAGGGAAAATTCGGAATGTTCAATGAGAAATCAAGAAGCCTGTCAATCCAGTGGGGCAAATCAATGCATGCTGGAAAAACCATCATGCTGTGGGCTTAGGGAAAAATGGACTGTCACATATGGACTTGAGTGATACTGTTATCTTGTGGGCAGGTGTACTGCCAGCATATGGAGCAACGAAATCAAACTGGGAACTGAGAAAATTGTCTAAACTTCTCGAAATAATGAGCAATGCAACTTTTTCTGCCCTAGAATTGGTGACTGAGGAACTGACTGCCATGAGAACAGTAGTGCTTCAAAACCGCATGGCTCTTGACTTCACCCTAGCGGCGAGAGGAGGTGCGTGCGCTTTAATCCAGGAGGAGTGCTGTTCATATATTCCTGACCACAAACACGAGATAGACAACCATCTTGAGGTAATTCAGCAGGTGTCAGCCATGACCAAACCAGGACCAAATCCATTGACGGACTTTTTCCAGAAATTGTTTGGGGGGGGCAGTATCCTGATGAACATCCTGATTGCCATCTGTGTATGAATGATCCTACTGGTGGTATGTGTGTGTTGCTGCATCCCCTGCATGAAAAGACTGATTAAAGACTTTATAGACATGTCAGTTTTAGAAACCTTATACCAAGGTGCTGAACTTGAAGAATTGCTGAAAAACTGAAAATGCTTTCATAAGTTTAAACTGAATGACTCTCTTAACTGCAAATCCTGAGTAGGAAGAGGTTAGGGGAAGAAAAAATTGTTTATGCTTATCTTGAAAGTAGAATAAAAGTATTAAAAGGGGGGACATGTTAGAAAAATGTGTAATAGTAATATGCATGCTTAGTGCATTTGAGGTTTAAAAGGGTTAATACATTTATTCTGTTCACACTGCATGAATCTGCACAGCTATTAGAAAATAATAAGAAGCATTTCATTTCTGCTAATGTCATGAAAATAACAAGAGACATTTAATTTCTGCTAATGTCATGAAACTTAACAAAGGGATATTCATTTCTGCTTATGCCATGAGAAAACATGCAGCTGCTAGAAGCTATTGATAAAGAAAACAATAGATGCTTGAAAGATTAAACCGTAGTCAGCATTACTTGTACTAAAGCTAGAAATGTACCTTGAATCTAGACAAAATGTAACACATGTATTAGAACAGTACAATTAAAGAATTGAAAAGTTGAAATGGACTAAAATAAGCCCAAGGCCAGGTTATTTTTCTCAAAATGTTTTGCAGAATGGCAGATAATTCAACTTGGTCAGCAATAAGTCTAGCAACATTTTCTGTAGAACATACAAAAAGCTGTGTCTAACTAAGTCAGCAATAGAATAGTAACATTTTCTGTGTGACAGGAAGAGACCTGTATAAGAATAACATACTAATCACCAGTGATTCAGACAAATCTTGTGCCTACATGCTTTGTCTCCTTGCTGAAAGTAATAAAGGGTGCCTTGCTTGAACCTAACGTGAATTGGTCTTTGAAGTGTTTTCCTTTAACAGTAGCATAGTAAAATCCAATGATTCTGTTTTGTCAAACATCAGGAGATCTCAGGCATTGTCAACTGACAGCAGAAAAGCACTGTGAGACTGTACAAGAGGAGATTGTATAAGCTGTCACATGCCTTTTTATAGTGGTCACACAGCTGTTGTGTTACTTAGTTTGTACCTAAGGTGCTTTACCTGGATATCAGTAGTAGTGTAGTGTCACTAATACAAAATAATTTTATACTATAGATTCTTTGCTTTACTCACTGAGGTAGTTTAGTGTAACCACACAGTAATGTCATACTTTGAATAAAAATATGTAATACCCATGCATGGGTCCCCTCAAGTTATCTGTGGCACAATCCAAGTTGTTATCATTAGGGGTAGTATGCAATTATTGAACATGGGATGGGCAAGGTCAATCTCTAAATAAATGGGATAAGTTAATTAGAGCATAAAAGGGGGATTTGGCTAGGCTTAAAATGGTCTGCAAAGGCAGCTGGCCTAGTACTTAACCTGTGAACCAGTAGCTGCAGGTTAAAGCTGTAATGTTACTTTTTTCCTCACTTGCATGTACTGGAATCACTGTGCACAGTATTCATTTAGGAGTTCAACAAGGGAATCTGCCATTCCGTGCTGCTTCAGAGTCTTTCGTGCAATGATTGCTATAGATGGTACACATTCTTTCTTTTCTTATCTCCTGCTGCTCTGGTCAAATAAACAATATGTTTTTTTGTTTCAGG